>NC_064283.1:33548425-33645854 GCF_019186545.1 Solanum stenotomum
GAATATTTTGCAAATTCTCAACGGTACTCTTGTATAGAACCTTTTTGTTGAATTCTACAAAGATGCTCGTCAGGATTTTGAAACTCTGCAGGACCATAATTTTCCTGCAATTCGTTAACAAGCTCTTCCCAATAAAGCAAAGTCCGCTTATGATTTATCCAAGAGAAAAGATCAAGAGCATCACCTTCCAGATGCATCGTTGCGATGTCAACTTTGTGTTCCTCTACAGTTTGATAGTAGCAGAAATATTTTTCTGCTTTTAAAATCCATCCCCTGGGATCACCTCTTTCAAATCTAGGAAATTTCATCTTTGTGTGTGGCCACCGGGAAGGATTTTTTGGCCACATTGGGCTATTAATGTCTTCTTCTTCTTCTCGCCAAACAGATTTTCCTCCATTACGGGTTCGGTAACTGGTTTCTCCTTCTTGGGTGCAACCATTCTGGGCTTTCACTATAGCCACTTCTGCCGCCAACAAATCAATAATATTTAGTTTTGATGCTATGACAGATAATTTTAGGGCAAGAGATTCAATGTTAGGATTGTTTTCTTGAGAAGTAGAAGATCTGGTATTGACCATATTGGATCAATCTGCTCTGATACCAAACTGATAGAAATTAAGATGAAAATAAAATTTTACTGATTAAATGAATTGCAGGAATCTTAAACACTGCATTAACCAATAACTAAGTGCGTATGGAGTGGACAAATCTCCAAATATCAACACAAATATAATACTTTTCTTCTTCTTACCGGATCTTTGCTAGATACATATATTTACACTAAACATAAAGATAACTCCTAACACAAAAATAGTTACAAATATAGATAACTGCCTAATAACTGTTGTAGATAATTGTTGCCTATAACTATTATAGATAACTAATGCTTATATATTTTATCCTCTGTAAAAAGAAACTAAGATAAACGAGTAGTCGTATCATATCTGCTCACGCGTCAAGAGGTATTTATCGAATTAAATTTTAGCAAGTTTATGTGTTTTAGCATGATTATGTGTTCTAGCATAAATGGTATTGGTTATCTATTATTTATGTAAGTAGTAAGATTCTGGTATGCTTCCGTTGTGCATATAGTTTTCCAACAATAGGCATCAAGAGCCATGCTTACATCAAAATAGATAATCTAGATAAAGTATATGTATAATACGGAAAAATGGTTTTTGCTTGTTGAGTACGAAGAGGCTAGAATTGTATTGCAATATTAAAATTGTTGAATAATTGTTATTCGTTTCTTTGTATTTAGAAAGAAAAGTGAAAAACTATTGTATGTTTTCTCGGTTTCTGAGGAGAAAAAAATAAAATAGTGAAAGTGGTTGCAGATGGAATTATCCCATAGCTGCTCACATGACTAAATTGTTTTACTCTATTGATAATCTAATTGGTTGCTGGAAATTTTTTAAATAAGATGAATTCTTGGCTTTAAATTAGTTGACCCAGCGGCCAGAGTAAATAAAGGAGCTAGCCATTTATTGTTGAAAATTTATGGCGGTTGAACCATAGCGGCTAAACCTGTGACTTAGGTTCCTCTCCAAATATTTTCCTTCTTATTTTAAATCATGACTACATGGATAACTTGATTTCTAAGTTTCTTCATTGTCAAGTTTAGAGCAGTGATTCACTAGAAAGAGTTAAAGTGTTGTGGGTTGATTTAGAATAGAAAAGGATTTTATTAATGGGCATAGTCTTTCTTTTTCTCACGTGAATATATTAACTTGTATATATTAAGAATTTTATAATTAATATATGGTTACCATTCAGTGGTTTGCTTATTTGGAATTATTAGAAATTCTTAATATTCTATATATGTGAGATTAGAATACATGAATTGAGAATTATAATCACTATATAGGATTCCTTAGTGTGATTTATTTATTTGAGTCATTGAAATATGTTCAATGTACCATGTATGGTTTGTTCTTCATAAATGTATACTAGTAAAGTTTTATTTACTCAAATGGAGATTTACCTTAGATACTAGTAACACTTAAATTAATTTATGAGAAGAGATATTAAAGATTTTCACGATTTAAAGGGAGAAATATAATATCTTGAATTCTCAAGTATATTAATTGAGAGAACAATATGTTGTAAAGAGGTGTTGTGTATCTTAGCAAAAGGAAGGACACAAGATAATTATTGAAAGAGAATGAAATTTTGAATCATGTTATTTTAATCTTTAACTATGCCTAAAATGGTTAATTTTCAGATTTG
Organism: Solanum stenotomum; assembly: GCF_019186545.1. Lineage (NCBI taxonomy): Eukaryota > Viridiplantae > Streptophyta > Magnoliopsida > Solanales > Solanaceae > Solanum > Solanum stenotomum. The sequence continues at coordinate 33,550,655 of NC_064283.1, forward strand.
GTCATAGTTTGAAGGTTATGAATTTTTGTGATCTCTCATTGACTTGAAATTTGATGGTTCCATCGAAAATTATTTAGATGGATTTTAGGTATTTTGTCGGATTAAAATTTTATGTGAATATGATAAGATCATTCTTTATGTCAGATATGTTTATGTTAAATTTGGAACATGATTGCACGTGATTATTTAACATGAATTGATATGTGATAAGAATGTAGGTCATATTGTTTTAATTCCTAAAGATGCTTAAATCACTTGAATTTGAATTTGGTCATAGCTTTGGAAATAAAGATTTTTTTTTAGACTCGAATTGACTTGAAATTCGGTAAGTTCATTGGTAACGACCTAGTAAGAAAAGTACTCATTGCTATATGGTTATTTTTTTTGAGGTCATTAAAATGATTTTAAAGTTGTTCTTTGAAATTAAAATGTGATTTAGTATGAAAGACATCCTTTATATCGGTTTTATTATGTTATATGTGGTAAATGATTACACGTGATGAGTTAACATAAATTGATATATGTTATGGATGTAGATCTGATTATTTTTTCTCAAATCGTTTGAATCTGAATTTGATCATAGCTTTGAATATAAATATTATTTTTGAACTCTGATTGATCTGAAATTCGGTAGGTTAATCAGAAACAATCAAATTTAAAATACTCATTGTTATGATGTGATTTGGCAATTTGAGGTCCTTTAGATAATGATTTCAGATATTTCTTTATATTTTGAAAATTAATTTTAATGATAAATTACTCGACTATGATATAGTGGTGATAGATATTGTTCTCTATGGTCTTCATGACTAAATTTTCGTGAAGTATTCCTTCATATCGGATGAAATTAATACGAGTCACTAGATTTAATCAGATCTCTAGTTTTGATAATATCTATTGACTCTCCCTATATGAGTAATATATGATTGAATCAATAGATCTAGGGATAACGATATTCACTTGGCTTAAATTAACATATGCTCTCCATCTGAGTTAGCTTTTCTTCTAAATTTGTTGAAGTGAATATTTGACACCAGATATGTATGTTGCATGAGTAGTCATTTTTTCATCAAAATTTATTGTTCAAGATGCATGGATATCTATGAGGTGTGTTTTGAATATTTTTTTAAAATGCATTCATAAACATGTTGATTTTTGGAAAATAGTATTCAGATAAAGTAAATAGTTTTTATAATTTTGTTCTTTGTTCTTGATTTGTGAATCTATTTCACAAATAATGATATGTGTCATGCGATAAGAATTTTTAAACAAAAAACAATTAAATTCTATTTTGACCATATAACGTTTTTAACCAAATTGATCATAATTTTGGAATTCAAAAAAAAAACTCTGATTGATCTTAAATTTGGTAGATTCATAAGAACGACCTAGTAAGAAATTAATTTTTTTTTTGGATCGTTATATGTGTTTTTGGTAATATTTGATTAAATAGTAGTGAAATATTAGTTTTATGTGTTGGCTTAGACCTTCCCCCCTATCGGATGAAATTGATACAAGTCACTATGTATTTAATCGTCTAGTTTTGATAATCTGTATTAACTCTCCTAAACTAAGTAATATAGGATTGGATCAATGTAACAAGAGGATTTTCACTTGACTTAAACTAACAGTAGACTCTCCATCTGAGTTAGGTCTGTATAAGTTTATGGAGTGAATAATCTGTCATTGTACATGTGTATTGCACGAGTAGTTATCCAATCCCATCGGTTGTCTATTCGAGATGCATGAATATATATGTATAAATGAGCCCTGAATTTTGTTATTTAGGATTACTTGAAATATTATGATCTATTTAATGTATTATATCTCATATTCTCAATAGACTTTATGCACCCACTTAGTACTACTTAAGCTTTTCTTTTGGTAGAGATAAGATATTAATTCAAAGAATGCATTGTATATGTACATTATGGTAGAAGGAATTATTTTCAGTTTCTAACTAGATGAGAGATGAGTATTTAATATATTTGTTTGTAACTCTCCTATCATTGAATTTGATGAATATTTTATTTCTTTTGGTACATTGATGCGTGATTTTTTTTATTAGTATTATCTCTTTTAAATTGAATGAAACTTATATATACATTAGCGTCTAAGTCATTTATTCTGAATAGAATTTCAAGGTTGGTTAATGGATGGATATAACGGTTCATTGAAAGTGAAGTCACTATCAACATGTGAGTCTTGTTTAGAAGGAAAAATGACTAAGAGACCTTTCCTCTTAAAAAGGAAAAAGAGGTAGTGATAAGTTATAATTAATCTATTATATTTGTGTGGTAAATGAGCTTTTGGGCAAGAGGTGAATTTGAGAATTCTGAGTTTTCAATAAGGTTACTCATGATATGAATATATTTTTTGATGTTTTGTAAGTCTAAATGTCTTGATAAACTCAATTTTTAAGACAAACGAAAATAGCATCATGAAAAATATATAAAGTCACTGCAATCTGACTATAGTGACGTAAACCTCTCAACAGAGCTCATGAGTCACTTATCTTATAGAATAATTGCATTTCAATTGTCTACACCAGACACTCTATAATAGATTGGTGTAGAAGAGAAAAGAAGTAGACTTTTATGAAGATGCTAAGATTAATTATTGACTTATTATTTATTATTTTGTTTCGTTTTGGATAGGTTCTAATAACTACATATCACATTTTGAATTCAATTTCTTTCAAATTAGTACCTTGAACAACTATAGAACTAGTTGGATTTGAAGTAAGTCTAAACTGTGACATGTTTAGATATAGGATTGTCCAGCACATGTTCTAAGTGGGATAATAAGAAAATTAAAATTAAGAACGAAATGTGTGTGTTAATTGGATATCCTAAAGAATGAAAGAAGATTTATTATAGTGTCCTAAAGAAAAGAAGACAATTGTTAACACAACTATCTAATTTCTAGAAAAGGATCATTTAGTAAACCATGTTCCTAGAAGTAAACTAGTTTTACAGGAATAGAACAAAGAAATAACAAATAAGTCAATTGTAAATTCAGACGCTCAAAAACATCTAATTGGTAGGTTAGAAATGACATTCCATTGCATTTAAGTAGTGGGAGAAACGTTACTAGACATAAGAAAACTACTACCTCAAGTAGTGGAAGTAATGTTGAGCGAATTAAAGAACACTATATAAAATGTTGTTAATATTTCAATATCGAAAGATTTTGAAAAAAATATTAAGACTCAAGATCATGAAAGTGTGATTATGTAGTAATGCTTAATCATAGTGGGAGAATCATAACGAAGATTGATTTGTTTTGTATGCTTGACATAACTTTTATGATAGATTTCCTGAAAAGAAGGACACTCTTGGAAGGTTCCATGATAAGCTCTCTCAAGATCTAGTACAAAATCGATTTGTTACGACGAAGCACTACTAGACAAAATTGCATGAGAAAATAGCTTGGTAAATTTATTTCGATAAGAAATAAATGAATGCCTATGAAAGTTGAAAATGCATAGTTAAGAGTCTAAGTGGAGATTGTTAGGGTATATACTATTAATTAAGTCTAAGTGGGAGAATGTTGGGATATATACAATTAACCATATGTTAAGAAATAATATTTATTATTGAATAAATATTTTCTCAAATTTAATAGATCATATATTCGTTTATGGTGTCTGTTTGCTTATATAGTAGATGATTTAGTGTGTAGAGTTTTAGCTTATACACAGAGGATTAAATCATCGGTTCTTATAAGTATAAAGTTCTTTGTTCACAATCTAGAATGGAAATTGGACATGTCATCGGTACGATTGTAGCACAAGATTATATGTAATTTATCTTGATTATGGGAATGGTATAAGTTCCAACATCTTGTGCTAGTGCATTTTGTATGTATTGAACGGGACCGAGTAGAGATAGTTTTTTTAGACTAGCTGACAAAAACATATTCTCTAAACTATTAAATGTACTTATATTCTTAATCCTGATATAACTACTATGATATGTATTTATAAATTATCGTTTTGATTTATTAAAAGGTGAGATTCTGAGATTGGTCAATATGCCTGGTAGATTGAATGATAATAATAAGTTAGTTGATGGAATCCATGTCTTGTTATAGAGATTAATTGATATGCCTTTTCGAGAAACTTATAAGTTTTCATCGTGTCAAACCTAGCAAATGGATTTATGAATCCGACAGATGAAATAAGTTAAGTAGTGCTCTAAAGGAAATTAATCATTCAGTTAAATTCGTCAATAATTTAAATTATTGATTAGTATCTGTAATCTTAACATGGGGAATTACATAAGTGTTTAATGGAGAATTTTGAAATATAAATAGAGGAGTGCAATTACGAATTTCTAGTGCAATGATTTGTAATTTATTATGGTAAGAATAATTTAAATTAATTATTTGGAATTTTTTCCATAATAGAAAGACTTAGTAATTAATTGTGTGATCTCTACAGTGTCCATATTTAACTAGAACGCAAAATCCTATTTATAGGGGGGGGGGGGGGGGGGGGGGGGNAGTTTTCTTGAAGAGAAAACAAACGTGTGTTTTTTTTTAAGAAGAAGAAAAATGTGTCTTTTGGTTCTCCTTTTTGGACTGTGAAGAAATCTCTATAAGTAGGGATTCTCCTAACCTAGAAATAAGATTGAAGGTTTTCTATTCGATACTTTCCCACCCAAGTATTGAGAGAGTTCGGATGTAAACTTGTGGTCACTGTAGAAGACCATAGTTGTTGTCTATCTTATGGATTCGCTTGAAGGTCTATCTAATTCGCTTGAAGGTATCTGCTCACGCTTCAAGAGGTATTTATTGTATTAAATTTCAGCAAGTTTATGTGTTCTAGCAAGAACGGTATTGGTTATCTATTATTCATGTAAGTAGTAAGATTCTGGTATGTGTCCGTTGTGCATATAGTTTTTACCAATATGTCATGACCCAATTTATCAGGTCAAGATGGCACCTACAATATCCCACCAAGAGGTAAGCCTAACCCTTAGCCTGGAGCCATAAGTAACGAGCTACCAAGCAGAAGCCAATAAGATAAAGAAAAAAGAACCTTATATCAAGCGAAGAAAGGATAATCAACAGAAAACAATATAGGAACCATCCCAAGACCTGGCCTCAGTCAATAGTTCGGCATCTAGAAATTGGAGTACAAGGCTTTCACAATTACAAGACAAGTACATGTTGTCTCAGAATACAATATAAAGACTAAGCCTAGCCAAAACACACGGAAACCGGTAGCTCCAAACGTTAGGAGCTCAACCTAATCTCTAAAATCTCAAGCTGCTCCACATGACTCAAAATCAACGGTGATAACTCAACTGCAATTTGTAAGGGGCAGAAGTGTACCATGAGTTCCAAAAGGCGGTGCTCAGCAGGCAATGACCAACTGATCTCAAAGATAGCACAAGCATAAATAACTAGTAATAAGAAAAGCATAGCACAAGTAGCTAAATAACAGATACTAAGGCATCTAAGAAATAAAGAATAGAAGGAAAAAAGGGGTAAAAAGTTGAGTCAAGAACGCACCTGGATCGCAAGCCAACAACCTTATCGCAAGAAACCATGATACCAAGTCAACTACCCAGTGTTGGGAGGACCCACAACCACAATTCTAAAGTCAAAACCTACCAGGTAACAATAAAACCATAGCATAGAACATAATATAGTCAAACAATACCCTAACTAGACTCTCATAAGCTCAGAAGGCACAAACATCAAACATAACCCAACTGGCCCCTATAAACCGGAGGTACAAACAACAACCAAGTATATTGGCGATAGGCAATACATATGAATGCAGGGTGAGCATCAGAACCATCACAAACCATCAAAACCTCTAACCAGAGGTAATGGCCTCGAACTGCAAAGCATCACTCTGGAATAACAGCCTTAAACCGTGAATATCAGCCTCAGACTAGAAATAATAGCCTCGAACCATAAGCATCGGCCTCGAACTGGAAGAAACGGCCTCAAAATATGAATAACCAATAATGGGGCCGCCTACCCAGTCAGTAAACTCCCAAGGGCACTAGTAAGACCAAAAGCGTGCATGAAAGGACGTCGATGCGCTGATTATCAAGTAAAACCTAAGCACATCCCAGAAGCCTCTAATATCTCAAATATTAAAAAGAGTGTGTCCCTAACGCCTCGTAATTTCAAAAATTGATAAGTCAAGTGATCTAGGTGGTACAACTCCCATTACAACTAGTTTAGACTAAAAATCGAATAAAATAATATCTTATCATGAACTATAAATATGACAATGCATAGGTTGGGATCGTACCACAAAATCCATCAGAATGAGCAAACAATGTAATGTATGCCATCACCAGCATTCAAACAAGGCACTGAAAATCAAATAATTATACATCCAATGAAACCACCCTTCCAAAGAAGAGAGTACTAATATGCGATCCAACTAGTTCTCACCTACGGCCTCGGGCCCAACAGTATAATCATAAGCTCAATAAGGATAAAACATACCCACTGCTAAACAACAAGCAAATGGATCAAGAAGAGATTTCAGATCAATAAAGAGGGAGAAAACTCAAGGGACGACACCCTACCCAATAACATTGCTCTAGTCCCAAATTGAGCACAGTTAGAACCAACCCACGGTTATGACGAGCTACTACTGTCTCAAGCATCAATGCCATAAGAATGACCCAAAAAATCCCTAAAGGAAGAAAACCATAACTACGAGGTGATACAACACAACCTAAAGCATCTAATTTCCATCCTAGTCTAAGGAAACCACGAATCAATCCTAACAAGAATAAGAAAGATCATCTACTCCACAAGTGAAGCCATAATCTAAACTAAGGATCCCGACACCCTCAATAAGATCAAGGCTCCTACGGAATCAAGAAATGATGGAATAAAAAGAGAAAATCTAAATACCCAAAAAATACCATCCAAAATTACATGAAATCTATACCAGGCATCATCTAAAAAGCTCAATCAACAAAGTAGACTGAAGCCTACCTCAAAGCTGAACACGAGCGCTCCCAAACCACCACACACGAGCTATCCATATCCTAAAAGCCTTTGAACGCCGTCAAACTATCAAATTATCAATCACAATATCATAATAGACGTTTTGGCACTAAAATTGCAACAATTGGAAACACACCCAAAAGTAAGTCAAAATGGGAATGTGGAACTTGCACCGTAACTGTCACGCCCCAAACTAGAAGAGGCGTGACTGGCACTCGACACCTTATGAAATCAAGTTAGCCACTGAAACATACTAACTGACTGAACTGTAGGCCTAGAAGGTCGGGTAGCATAACATCTGAAATATTAATCATGGGCCATTAGGGTCATAACCTGAATAACAACTCATATAGACAAAGGTAGACAAGCCAAAAATGATAAAATACTAGCTGGTCGACGAGGTTGAAATTGAGGACATACATATCTATACATGCCAAGCCTATGTGGCTGGAAACTGGAAGCTGCAGAATGAAACCCAGAATATTGTGTCCATACTTTTCGATTATAGCTCGGAAGTAGAATGCAAAGCATGTAATGTCATGGATTCGTAATGCATTTGTGTTACCTGAATCATGTTGGCAATATTGGCTCGTTGGTACTCTTGTCCTCATATACTCGTAATCACTTTCATATCACATGTAAATATCTAGTATAACCATATGATTGTAGATTAAACTAGAACACTTAAATAAAATTACGAAAGGTAACTTAAACCTGACAATGTTCATAAAGATCTTAAGGTTCTCCACTTAGTATCTATATATATTTCCTTAGTAGTTTGTAAAAGAAAGTACTTCAGAAAAGCACGTCCTTTAGTAGTTTAAACATACGAGTTACATTTAAGAGTTTCAAAAATCGACATATTATTTTTAAAATTTTAAGAAAAAGAAGAAGGTAGCTAGGAAGGAAGACTGATTTCAAACTCTTAATGTTCCTCCCTAATATTTCTAAGTTACAACACCTAAAGAAGAATAATAATATATACACACGGACCTACAATCAAGGGAATCAACAAAATAGCACATACATGCCGAGTAACCTATATAACCAAACAAGTGGAATATCAACATAATGGAGTCACAAAAATACATCAACTGAAATCCCATTGCCTTTCACAGAAGGTCTTTCTAACTAGAATAGTAAAATAACTTTTGACGATTTAGGATTCTAATATTCATGCTCAAAGGAAGTAACGCTTAGTCTTAACATACCTCAATTATGGGTCTTGTGGTATTAATGTGGACTGTACCCCTTCCTTAGAGTATGTAATCTACAAAAAATCATGGAACACAACAATTACAAGCATAATATTAACACGTCAGGATCAAAGTAGCAATTTAGAGCTTAGTAGCACAGTGATTAGCTTGCAAGACCCTTTTTAAATGTATGTTTCACTACATTTTCTTCTCCAAATTACAACCCCAAATTAATGAAACAACAAAGCTTTTTGCAGCAGATATTAACAAGTGAAGGCCTACGCAATAGTCAACAACAACCAAATAGAGTATTCCTGTACATCAACAATAACTTGGCGTATCGCCACACTCCTCTTTTCCAACCCCAAAATAACCTCAACCAAATCCCAACCACAAGTCTTCAAACCATTAAAGCAAGAAAAAAGTATATGTAATACAGTCCTATAATTGTTCAATATAACCATAATAACTCAAACTCATCATTTCTGATCACCATCCTATAAGTTTGTCCAATAGTTACATTTGGAATCATGTCTTTCTCTTCATACGCAATAAGAGGTTTAATGGGCAGAAACTTAACTTAAACTTGATGGAGCTTATAGTATTTCAGCATGTCTTGTCAATAACAAAGAGCCTCCTTAATCACAAGATGTTAAACCCAGAAGAAACAATTTGAAAATTCCAATGCACTAATAGAACCAACTTTACACTAATTTATCTTACAATTAAATGCCCATCTATACTTCTTCTCTTACAGACGCATATAAATAATAACCACACATATACAAAGCATTTCCCAAAATTCCAGCAATAACAACATCAGAAAATACTTCAAAACAGCCCAACATCACGTAACTATCCAAACACATTTTTTCCAGCCATCTATTCATGTTCTTGCTTATATAGCATAGCTATAACTTTGACTCACTCAATAAAATGAAGGGTGAGAATTATTACCTCCAAACAGAAGCAATACCACCTAAAAAATGAGACTCCTTCACCATGAAGAATCCTTCAAATCACAACCAACGAGGAGGAAAGAAGTAACATAATCTCCATGAGCATTCCGACGGTGAAACCACGTCGGAATTTTGTAAATCTTTGCTTGGATTATAGGGTAACCTTTAGAGAGGATTTAGGAAAGTTTTATTCTTATTTTGATTTAAAAAGTTGAGATAAAACGAAGGAGAAATCAGATCTTATAAAGCTAAACCGACATAGGAGCTAGGGGCCCACCTTCACGTGCTTTCTTGTGCAGTCTCACTAAAATCTGAATATCTGTCAATTCTGAAGTCGTATGGACAAATGGTTTAGTGCATTGGAAGGTAGACTCCTATACCTTCGATTTGGTATATCGTGGTTCTTCTAAAACTTTATAGATTGGGAGAAAATCTCTGACACATTTAACCCAAATTTCAGAAAATTTATCAAAGAAACTTACTCTAACTTTTGCCGACCTTTTATTTCCCAACTTGCTTGACTTCAAAACTGAACTTACGATTATTGGGCGACTATATCACCTTATCAAACATACTTCTTAGCATATAAGACACTCTTTGTCTTACCCCAAAGGTAATGGATAACTTGAACTTTCCGAACGGGCGGGGTGTTAGAGGAGACATTCTTTTAACTCGAACTTGTTTAAGGGAATCCTTGACCCATAACGTTAATCTAATTCTTTGATTTTTCCCCTTTGTAGCTTTATTCCCCTGAAATGATTCACCAAGTCATATAAGCCTCATACACTCATGCAATGATATGCATATTATGCGAAAGAACCACGGGGTCTCACATTCTCCCCTCCTTAAGAACATTCTTCCGCGAATGGATTCGAACAATCTCTTGGTTGTTTTCTTTGCTGGTATTATGCTATTTTGAAGGCTATATTTGTTACGTCCTCAAATCTTAAATCCAGTTCTGAAAATCCACTAACAAGGCTTCGTATATCTAGCTCGTGACAAGCCATATAAACTGCATTTTAGAGGTATTTGAAATGCAATTAAGTTTGTGTACACGAATAATTTTCAATTATTCAAATGAAACTTAGCTTAAGTCGTTAATAGATGGGGGTACTTCTTCCTTATTTCCTCCTCGGCTTCTCAAGTTATTTCCACAACGTTGTTATTCCACCATAATACTTTTATAGAAACCACTTCTTCAGTCCAAATCTTTCTTACCTGCCAATCCAAAATAACAACTAACACCTCAGCATACAACAAGTCCTTAGAGACACGAATATACTCAACGGGCATAATCTGTGAAGCATTTCCAATGCACTTCTACAACATAGATACATGGAACACTAGATGGACCGCTTTCAATTCTGAAGGCATATCAAGTTGGTACGCCACCCTGCCAATCCTTTAAATAATCTTATATGGCCTTACATACCTTGGACTCGACTTCCCGTTCTTGATGAATTACATGATACCCTTCCTAGGCAATACTATCTGGAAAACACAATCTTCTACATCAAACTCTAAGTCTCGCACTCAAGCCTGGGAATTGAAATCTATCAGTCATTTATCGTTAGTCGACATTGGCATAACAAGGCTTCAACAAATCCATGACCATATCAATAAAAAAATCAAGCATCTCTAGCTCTATCACGTCTACGAATTTCTGATGACCAACAATCTCTACTGTAAAGCCTCGATAAATCCTCTTAAGCATAAAAGAAACACAAAGCACGATTTAGATTTCATACGTACTTATAAGTCAGTTCTATAGCACGATCTATAAATTAAAAGAAATGTAACCAATCCTAAATGCCCTATAACCTCTTGATTATAAGTGTGGTGCACAACACATCCAAAAACAAGAATCTACAAGACACGACTTATGGACTCCCATGGAAACGACTTGCTATGATACCGAGTTTGTCACGCCCCAAACTAGAGGAGGCGTGACTGGCACTCGACACCTTATGCAATCGAGTTAGCCACTGAAACATACCAACTCACTCAATGGTGGGCCTAGAAGGTTGGGCAGCTTAACATCTGAAATATTAATCTTGGACCATTTGAGTCATATACTGAATAACAACTCATACAGACAAAGGTAGACAAACCAAAAATGATAAAATACTAGTTGGCTCATGAGGCTGAAAATAAGGACATACACACATACATACATATCTATACATGCTAAGCTATGTAGCTATAAACTGGAAGCTGCAAAAAGAGACCCATAATATTGTGTCCACAATAGCCTCTATAAGTGTCATAAGCATTGGTCGAGACAAGGCCCATACTATACCCAAAATGTACAACAAAAGTAAACATCCTATGAAAGCTCCAAGAAGAGGTGGAGCTTACCAACTCAAAGTTGAACCCCGAATCCTAGTGGAGGGGTCAATTAGAATCCCTACTTGGACTTGCACGCATGAAATAAAAATGCAGCGTCACCAGGCAATGGGACGTCAGTACGGATAGAAATGTACTGGCATGTAAGGCGGAAAATAGAATCACAAATAGCTGGTATAAAAAGGGTAACAAAGATACCACCTGAAATAGAACTCTGATAGCCTCCATGGCTGACATCCTACATTATATAAATTAAGTATGCATGGTATGCTCACATAATCGTATGTCGTGAATACATATATATAGATGAAAATGCATGTCATACCCAACCAAGTGCTAGCAATAGTGGTGCCTTCTGGTAGCAAACCGGCATTATATTCGCCAACTTGCAGCAATTTGTGTCTCATGCATATAAATATAGGTAATAGGCCACATACCTTCTGTTTATAGCTCAGAAGTAGAATGCATAGCATCTAATTTCATGGATTCGTAATGCATTTATGTTACCTGAATCATGTTGCCAATATTGGTTCGTTGGTACTCTTGTTCTCATAATCTCGTAATCACTTTCGTATCACATCTAAATATCTCGTATAACCATATGCTTGTAGATTAAACTAGAACACTTAAATCAAATTATGAAAGGTAACTTAAACCTGAGAATGTTCTTAAAGATCTTAAGGCTCTTGACTTAGTATCTATATATGTTTCCTTAGTAGTTTGTAAGAGAAAGTATTTTAGAAAAACAGGACCTGTAGTAGTTTAAACATACGAGTTACATTTTAAGAGTTTCGGAAATCGACATATTATTATTAAGTTTTTCAAAAAAAGAAGAAAGTAGCGAGGAAGGAGGACTGATTTCAAACTCTTAATCTTCCTCCCTAATATTTCTAAGTTACAACACCTAAATAATAAAAATAATAATAATAATAATACATACACAGAGACCTACAGTCAAGGGAATCGACAAATTGACACATACACGCCGAGTAACCTATATAACCGAACGAGTGGAATATCAACATAATGAAGTTACAAAAATACGTCAGATGCAATCCCAATGCCTTTCACAGAAGGTCTTTCTAACAATAAAATAGTAAAACAACCTTTTCAGGATTCTAAAATTCATGCTCAAAGGAAGTAATGCTTAGCCTTAACATACCTCAATACTTGGTCTTGTGGTATTAATGCGGACTGTACCCCTTCCTTAGAGTATGTAATCCATAGAAAATCATGTCACAACCATGACAGGTAGAATATTAACACGTCAGGGTCAAAGTTGCAATTTAGAGCTTACTAGCAGAGTGATTAGGTTGCAAGACCCTTTTTAAATGTATGTTTCAGCACATTTTTTCTCCAAATTACAACCACAGATTAATGACATAACAAACATTTTTGCAGCAGCTATTAACAAGTGAAGGCCTACGCAATAGTCATCAACAACCAAATAGAGTATGACTGCACAATAACAAAAACTCGGAGTATCGCCACACCCCTCTTTTCCAACCCCAAAATAACCTCAACCAAATTACAACCACGAGTCTTCAATCCATTAAAGCCAAAAAAAAATATATGTAACACAGTCCTATAATTTTTCAGTATAACTATAATAACTCAAACTCATCGCTACCGATCACCATCCTGTAAGTTCGTCCAATAGTTACATTTGGAATCATGTCTTTTTCTTCCTAAGCAATAAGAGGTTCAAAGGGCAGAAACTTAACTTAAACTTGATGGAGCTTATAGTATTTTAGAATGTCTTGTCAATAACAAACAGTCTCCTTAAACACAAGATGTTGAACAAAGAAGAAACAATTTGAAAATGCCAATGCAATAATAGAACCAACGTTACACTAATTTATCTTACAATTAAATACCCATCTATACTTCTTCTTCTCTTCCAGACTCATATAAACAAGAACCACACACATATAAAACATTTCCAAAAATTCCAGCGACAACAACATCAGAAAATACTTCAAAACAGCCCAACATCACATAACTATCCAAATACGATTTTCCAGCCATCTATTCGTGTTCTTGCTTATATAGGATAGCTATAACTTTGACTCACTCAATAAATGAAGGGTGAGAATTATTACCTCCAAACAGCAGAAATACCACCTAAAAAACGAGACTCCTTCGCCATGAAGAATCCTTCAAATCATAAACAACGAGGAGGAAAGAAGTAACATAATCTCTATCAACATTCTGAGGGTGAAACCACGTCGAAATCTTGTAGATCTTTGCTAGGATGATAGGGTAACCTTTAGAGAGGATTTAGGAAAGTTTTATTCTTATTTTGGTTGAAAAAGATGAGATAATACGAAGGAGAAATCAGATCTTATAAAGCTAAACCGACATAGGAGCTAGGGGCCCACCTTCAAGTGTCTTCTTGTGCAGTCTCACTAAAATCTGAATATCTCTCAATTCTGAAGTCGTATAGATAAATGGTTTAGTGCGTTGGAAAGTAGACTCGTATACCTTCGATTGGTATATTGGGGTTCTTCTAAAGCTTTATAGATTGGGAGAAAAGCTCCGAGAAATTTAACCCAAATTTCAGAAAATTTATCAAAGAAACTTACTCTAACTTTTGCCGACTTTTTATTTCCCAACTTGCTTGACTTCAAAACTTAACTTACGATCATTGGGTGACTATATCACCTTATAAAACATCCTTCTTAGCATATAAGACACTCTTTGTCTTACCCCAAAAGTACTATATAACTTGAACTTTTTGAACGGGCGGGGTGTTAGAGGAGACATTATTTAACTCGAACTTGTTTCAGGGCATCCTTGACCCATAACTAGTCTAATTCTTTGATTCTTTTTACCTCCCCTTTGAAAATTTATTCTCCTAAAATGATACACCAAGTTATGTAAGCCTCATACACTCATGCAATGATATGCATATTATGTGAAAGAACCACGGGGTCTCACAGTAACTCACGAAATTAACTCTGTCAAAATGCCCTAATTGAGTAACCGAGCTTGTGCATTGAAACGGGGCACAATTCCATGTCTGGAACTGCCCAAACCACCACATGCAAAACTAATAAGAAAACCAACCTAAGGTAGCAACTTCAAGCTCAAATTTACCACAAACGAAGGTTCAAAAACATAATACGATCACTCCACCACGTAGCCATAACCTCTACGATCATACGGGACTTGAAATCTCCTCAATAAGAGCTCCGTAGCTCGAGATATCGAAGTTTTAAAATGAGGGTTGAAGCTAATTTTTCGGTATTTAATAGCAGTGATTCATGTCGCTAAAAGCTATATCTGGTCTATAAAAGATGAATTCTAGTCACTAAAGGTCTGCATGAGATATCAGCACTTCAGCTGGTTTGCTCCAAGACCGAATTCTCCAACGGGGTATCTAGGATTCATTCAGAATCCCCGTGCGCGTAAATGAAATATGCTACCTCATCGAATTCGGTATTTTGGACTCAATGGAACTATCAAAACTTCCATCCGAGGTCAATTTGATGAAAAATAGGTCCAACACCTAGTTAAAACCCACATAAAGGTTCAAAATGAGAATTGAAACCTAGGGAACTGCACAAAAGGTCGTTCTAGATCAAACTTGGCATCCCAAAGCTTACTACGCTGATGAAATTATCATCCGAGTACATTTACTAAGAATGTGACCAAAGTCAACCCTTGGCTTAAGCTTCAAAGTTAAAACGCCTAACAGCACTAACTCACACCTGAAGTCTCGGGGGCCGAACCAACCATGCACCTAGCCTAAAATGGTCCTTCCGGAGCTGATGAAGCCGTCAGAGTTGTATTCTGAGGCCGTCTTCCTGAACTTTTGACTAAACTCAACCATTCAAATTTCAAAGGCTCCAAAATACGAAAACTTGCACGAAATTCAAATGAACGATCCGACGACTGAAGTGTCAGTCCCAGTAAATTATAAATGACTTGTGGTCGCTGGAAGAAATCTCTTAATGCTGAAAAGATTAGAAAACAATAAAATAACCCAGAGGATCTTTACAAGATCATAATAGTTATATTAATAATATAAGTATATTTAACAGTTTAAAGAATATGCTTTTGTGAGTCAGTCTAAAGCAACTATCTCTACTTGGCTTTATTCAATACATACAAAATGCACTATCACAAGAAGTTGGAACTATACCGTTCTCATAATCAAAATAAATTACATATAATCTTGTGCTACAATCGTACCGATGGCATGTCTAATTTCCATCTTTGATTGTTAACAAAAAAACATTATACTTATAAGAACCGGTGACTTAACCTTCTGTCTATAAGCTAAAACTCTATATACTAAATCATCTACTATATAAGTAAACACACACCATAAATGAATATATGATCTATTCAAATTGAATAAATAATTATTCTATAAAAAATGCTATATCTAAACATATGATTAATAGTATATATTCCAACATTTATATCATGTCACTAGCCAACATCATTTTTCATCAACTTTACTTCGTATCAATAGCCGGAACCATTTCCCATCAGCTCTATTTGATATCACTAATTGAAACCATTTCCCATCGGCTTTTTATCATGTCACTAGCCAGAACCATTTTCCATCGGCTGTATACTACATGTCTCACCGTTATGTACAAGTCTCAATGCACTTATCACATCATAAGGAGGAGACAACAATTCAAACAATTCAACTCCACGTTTATGATATCAAAATATTTCATCAATCAATCAAATAAGGTCCAACGCAAAGCAATCCACAAGTATTATGATCAAAACATAGACTTCTCATTTAAACCCATTTTTATTATTTAAGATTTTCAAATGGAACAATTAACTCTTCACCTCATTCTCATTACTCCCAACACACACACACAATTAAGGGAATACACGACTTCTACTAGAATACAAGGTTTAGGAGATCACTTGTCTTAATTCAACAAAGGCATAATACATAAATATTCCCTTTAACTTGGCCTCATTTCACATTTATACCCTTCAACTTTTAGTGTGCACAAATAGGCACTTACACTTGTATAAAGTTAAACAAGTAGACACATGAGTCTTATGTGGCATAATACACATAGGACACCACGTAGGATGCAAATTACCATGTAGGATGCAACATAAGACACATGTGTCTTGTTGTTCAATCTTATACAAGTTTGAGTGTCTACTTATGCATACTCAAAGTTAGCTCTTAATCCTCAGGGTTCTGTGACTTTAGGTGATTGAGATCGATGTCGCTGAGTCGTTCTGCGGTCAGCCGAATGTCAATTTCTGTTGCCAAGTAAGTTTTTTTCCCAGGGCATGCTGGAACTGTAGGCAAGCTAAAGATCCACTCGGCGGCTCACCGAGTGGTCTTGGCGATCACCAGGATTTCTTTCCTTCAACTTCTTTAGGTTTTATTCGCTCCATTTTGTCCGGTAATTTCCTTGACTTGATCTTTTAGCCTTAATTACTGGAAATTAACACTTTAACATTAGCTTAGAGCATAAATTTGGCATTGAGGACACTAAAACTATAAAAACAAAGCCTTAAATCAGTCAAAATCCCAGACTCATCAACACCCCCTACTCAGACTTTTGCTTCTCCTCAAGTAAAACTCAAGATCAATCAATTCAATAAGGATGTCTACAAACAGTGCTACTCAAGACTCAACATGCATGCACACAAGAGGTTCAACCCATACATGCAATGTTCAATTGTGCACTCTAAGTTTCATATAAACATCATCAAATGGACTCAAGTTCACAATGCTTGCTTCAAATGAAAGTTCAAGCTCAACAAAAGTAGTCGAAAGCCCTCACATAAAAAAAGATTCCAAACTCATACAAAGCTCATCAACTTTAAGAATTCGGAATCAGAAACAACTCTCAGTCTCTCTAAAACAAACACATGCATGTTCCTTTCCCATAGGCTTGCCCGTATTTTCCAATCAACAAGATAATAAGCTCATTCAAGATCACAAAGGTCTTTCAAGGCTTGTAACTGGGCTGAGGGTAATGGTATGATCATTTAGGCTTAGTGACTTCTATCTTCATGAAGCATGGCCAGCATTTCATTCTTTCATCTTCTCTTACAGGAGTTTTTTATTCTCAAAAGTCACACCCCCTTCTTTTAAGCACGACTTATTGCATACCACTTTTATTTTGCTCATTTCACACACTTTATTTCAACAACATTTCTCTTTTTCAATCATTTTCATTTTTCTTTTTCTCTTTTTTTTTATATGTAGAGGAGTTCCATCTTTTTCAACAAGATCTTTCAAAGGGGGGGAATTTCACAAACTTCTTGATTTACCTCATTTTTCACCACACCTCCAACTTAGGCTTTTGGCCTGAGTTGGCTATTTATAACAACCAATGCCTCATGAAGATTATAGGTGGGGAAGAAAATTGGCCAGTTGTGTTCAAGGTTCTTCCAAAGAAAAGGATAAGCTCAAATGGTGCCAAGCTATGTTCACACTCTCACAAGGTGGTCACAAAGAGGTATAATGGCAAAATTAGTTCACTCTTCATAAATTGTGCCTAAGATCATCTCTATCATTCACTCACATTAGTCAATCGGACCAATGGGGCAAGTTATAGGTATAAACAAGCGTGCATTACAAGTCAATCTCACCACACAAGGCATCCAACACAATTATCAAAACAAGACTTAACCATTTTCGCAAACGTGCAATGGTCAACACAAGAGTTCCACTCAACAAATCACATAGTCACAATAAGATGCTATGAGTTCACATATCACTTATAAAACTCAATTCACCTCATCGAATTTGCACATACATGTCGTTCAAACAAGAGCACTATTCATGTCGTCGGTATTGACAAAAATTAACACTCAAAATTGCACGAGAACCGCCACAATCAAACGCAAATTTTTTTAAAATTCGTTCAAAACCATTTGCACAATAAAAACAATGGACCAAGATGGATCAACAACAAAAATATATATATATATAAACACTGAATATGATCCAATATACACAAAACCAAAAACAAACCAATATTCACAAAAAAAAACATCCCAATTGAGGTGGGTATGGAAATACCTCACCCCACCAACAAAAAATAGTAGTTGTCCTCAAATGTAAAGAAATAATAAAAATGGTCTGAAAATAACAGAAAGGGAGGCAAAGAATCATCCTGCCAGGTTAGGCCTGGGTGAAGTCTCCATATCAGTCACTCCCTCTGTCTAGGCATCAGTGCCTGGCTCAACAACATCATTGGCTCTACTGGAGCCCACTATAGAAACGTCCCTCAATGAGGCCTGCATAGCTATATCCATCATGGCCCCCTCTAGGTCCACCAAATCATCATACATAACCTCATCTATAACACCGAGTTGCTTCTCATTTATCTCCACCTCGGACTCAGCATCTACATCATCGGTTCTAGTATCATCTCCGGTCATAGTAGCTGGAATAGTCTCAGAACTGGCCGAAACATCAGCACTCGACATCTCAGGGATCTCCATAGTCCCAAAAAGCATAGACAAATTAGTAGACTTCAGCTCGTCTACCTCTTTCCTCAGCTCAACAACATAGGCCTTCAAGGCAGTCACAGCAACAGTAGCCCCTAGATATTCTCACACTCTTCAACCCTCACCGTAGGGGCATCCAACGCCAGTTTGTGGCCCTTAATTATCGATCTATGCTCCCTTAACCCGGCCTTAATAGGAGCTAGGGCGGCAACAACTGCCCGCTCAATCAACCCAGGCACGACGGCCTCTACTCGGGAGGCCCGCACATCAGCAGATTGGGCTAGATGGTGCATCTTGTAAAGCATGACATGGGTGATAGGGATCAGGAAGGGGAAAGAGCAGCAGAACTAGAGGGAGGGGTGCAGTAAAAACATTAAGAGTCTCAGAAATAGAAGGGCCAGATGTACCTGAGGGGGCATGATTGCCTCTGTCAGCAACAAATCAACGTCGACCTCCAGAGATGTATCCACCGGTGCTACCCTTCTCATGTGAGCCTCATCCCACATGTACTCGGCCTCAATACATCGGATGTTAATAGAAGAGGTGGGTGTCACCTCCAAATTCGTCTTCTTATCTCTCAAAACACGGGCCCATCTATACAACTCGGTGATCAGCAGCAAAAATGAGAGGGAAGCTTGGCTCTATTTAGCCCTCGTGGCCATCTCTTTCTTGATTAGTAGCCCTAGATTCAGCCTCTGGGGATCTATGATTGACCCTAGACAGGTCACCTCTGGAAATCGAATGATGGACTCGTTCTGGGAAGGCATGATGGTGCTACTGATAAACCCGAACCAGTATCGAGTGACTACATTCTGATCTGTCTTCTTAATCTATGCACCTAACTCAATCCATCTCGGAGTAGCTTGGAGAGTAGGGGTGCCAACCAACCCATCAGATCCTCTAAAGTCTTCTTCTTGATCAAGTATGGGTAGTTGTGCATGAAGATGAACACCCCAGTACTGCATTTATATCTGAGCATCGGCATTTTACTTTCTTTCCTCGAACAACAACGAAGTCAACCATCTTGAAGGCACTTGCCTTCTTCTTCCCCTTCGGCACCAACTCTCTATAGGCCGAATAGAACTCCCGGACCAAAGTAGGAATGTATGGGCCTCGGGGTTTGGTGAAAACCTCAAACTTGTGGAACCTTAGAGTGTTCTACACTTTCGGATGTCTGTCCACCACATCGTCGGTAGACAACCGTTTTTCTCCCAATATTGTCCTCAATCCCTCGGCCATTAGTCTATTGAGAGACATTGGAAGAAGACCCTGAACTGGTGGTGCCGGGACCACTGTCTGTGCTGGAAGAGGAGTTGGAGCTGGGGAGGAGTAGGAATCAGAGGTACCGAGATCCTAGAGGGATCATTTAAAGATTTGGAGAGTAGCTTTGCTCTCCTTGCCTGCAAAAGTTGGTCATCTTTCGGCTTAGAGATAGAAGCCGGAGAATCATCCTCATCCTGACTCTCACTGTCAGAGGTAGTAAGGTGTGTGGCGTATACCCCCTCACTATCCGATCTCCCCTCCGCTAGTGTCAAATCAATGGGTGTCTTGCCCTTACCCTTACCTCCCTATGGAGGGAGTTTGGTGATCGGCACCTGGGAACCAGCCGCTTCCTCATCTATAACAATACCACGTGCTCACTTCCAGGGCGGATGATTTCTTCCAGCTATTTTGGGTCTAGCCATGCCTGCAAAACATTGTGATAAATGTTAGATAAACTTACGAAAAAATGCAGGAAAACAGTTGCATGAAGACTCAACAAACTGGTCGGCAGGTCGGCGAGTCGCCGAACCACTTTGGCGTGCCAAGTCGGGCACGCCAAAACTTTTAGAACAAAAATCCTCAAAAAGCAAAGCTGGTCGGCGATGTCCAAGGCCATTCGTCTAATTACCGACACCATTCGACGAACTAGAATTGGTTCGCCTAAAGTTACAGAAATATTTCAGAAATCTGGGGCTCAAAAGGGCGATCAGGAAGTACTTTCAGCGAGTCGCCAAGTAAAATCGGCAAGCACAGGCATATTGTCGAAAGCTACAGAACTTAAACTCAAAATTTGTAGAATTAAAGGGCGATCTAAGGGACATTAGGTAAACCGCCAAACCACTCAATGAGCTCGACCCAGCTCACCGAATAGGTCAACGTGCCAATTTTGTACCCCGTACTTCAAAATCAAGCCCGAAGCCCATGAAAACAAAATTAAACACTTATTTCATTCAATTTACTCAAGACCCAAGCCCTCGAGGTACTCAAACTTCCCCCAATTTGGCCAAAATTATCTATTTGACGTAGTTTTCCCCTAAGAATGATATCAACAGCTCTATCATCGGGTAAAATTTGATAATTAGCACAATTTTGGGGTTACTCAGACTTCACCCCACTAGACCCACAACATTATCAATTCAACCCAACAATTCTAACAGGCTAACACTCGGCAATTCAATAATTAGGCCAATTATCATAATTTCAAACCAACAACAGGAAAATAACACCACACACACACAATAAATCAACATTTAATCACAAAAATACACCAGAAAGCAAACATGCATTTGATTTCAACCAAATATTTATTTTGGGGTTCGGAAAACCAACCTTGTATGCCGAAAAGATTGAAAAACTAGGAAGCAAAGAAATCCCTAAAGTCCGCCCCGAGCAAAATATCCCAAGCAAAATGAGAACAAAAGTACGAGAATATAAAAAATATGATGGTTTATAAGAGTATAGAAGTTAAAAAGTATGAAAGTAAAGGGATTTTTAAATTTAAAATTGTTTGGCATTTTAAAACTTTTCAGTTCGCACGCCAATCGGCGAAGTAAGTCGAGTTTGCCTACCCACTCAGCGATGCGCCGAGTGGTACTTCAGCCCACCGAGTTTTATAGAACCCCTAGCAAGCTAGGTGGTTCCAATGGCGGTCCAAGTCGGGCTCACCGACATGTTTGCCGAGTCGCCGACTGGACTTTTGGCTCGCCTAGTTGCCATTTCCCAAAATTTCAACTTTTCAACCTGCACATTCAACAGTCGTTATTCATACAACAGAAATAAAAGAATTAAACCTTGGGTTTCCTCCCAAGAAGCGCCTTATTTAACGTCGTGGAACGATGTGGATACACTTTCAAGGTTCATTTTTTGGGTTAGCCAAGGTATCACTTGGTAGACCCCCTTTTGGGCTTGGGTTCAAATGAGATGAAATTTGACCCATTTGCGTTTCCAATTATTTGATGGACACTGAGTGTCAGGTGACCATCTGATTGAGTGTGGAGACGTCTTCTTTCATTCCTTTCAAAACATTGTCGACCCTTCCATCCTATTGAGACTGTGTGCAAGCATGTTTTCCGTACGGAAGTTCTTCAGGTCAGCCCTTTGATCCTTAGGCTTTTGACATTCATGGGTAGGACGTATCTTTCCTTTTCACCATCCCTTTCCTTCCAATTAGCATTATGGTCACGCCATTCTCTGTCTCGATCTCTCCATCCATCATCTCTATTCCAACCCAAATTTCCACCCGGCCTTGGATAGTTTGGATGAAAACCTCCTCGATTTGCAAGAAAGTTCAATTCCTTATTATATAGCGCCTCAAAGTGGCTTCCTCAGGGTTTACGCCATCAATACCAACAACATTTACACTCTTCAACCCACTACCCATCATATTTTTTGCCAATATATCCAGTTGGGTCATCATTTTGGCCATATTTTGGTCTCTCTCTTGATTCTTCTCGATCTGCTCTTTTGTCATTCTAAAGGTGAGAGAAGACGTTTGGTCCTCTCGAGTGTACCATGCTCTGTTAATCTTGGTCACGCCATCGAGGATATGAGATGCTACATTGAATGGCTATTGCATTATACCCCCTGGAACAGGTTGATCAGCAACACCTTTGTTTACCAAGTCAAGACTCCTATAGAAATGGTGTAATAACACGTCGTTTGGAAGTCCGTGAGTCGGACATTGAATTACCAACTTTTGAAATCTCATCCACGTCTTGTGGATTGGTTCACCCTCCAAGCGTTTGAAACCTTGAATATTATCCCTTAATGCCATCATTTTAGAAGGATAAACACTTATAAAGAACATTGCGGTAAGTTCATCCCAAGTAGTAATAGAGTTCCTCAGTAGATCAGCTAGCCACTTGGTAGCTTCCCCTATCAAAGAGAATGGGAGCAACCGGAGACAGACTGAATCTTGTGAGATGTTCTTGAACGAGAATGGACCACATACGTCCACAAAATTCTGAATATGCTCATGGGGATCCTCATGGGCTAGCTCTCCATATAATCCTTTCATTTGCAAGAGTTGTAGCATTGTTCTAGTGACATTAAGATAGCATTCCCCTCAACAGGAAAGAGATGGATAGCACCAACATCTCCCAATGGGATTGGCTCATTAACATCATTCAGATTTCTGATATCATCTTGGTGGAAAATTTGGCTACCATTACTCTCGTTCACAATCATTTCCTCTTCTGTTCAAACACAGCCAACACAAACACAAAATAAAGTAAGTCGATTCAACTACAACACAAGAAGATCATAATTGAAACTTCAATAATAGAATTCTAAACACCACTCCCCGGCAGAGGCGCTATTTTTGATAAATGCTCAACTACATCTCATTCAATACTAGGTGTAGGTGGTCATTATCTAGTATAAAACCCAACGAAGAGTAAGGATCGAACCCACAGAGAGCGGTACAAGTTTGAATTCAATTATGAAGTTATAAATGTAATCTAGTCATTTGTAGGAGTAGAAATTATCAAAAACATTTAGATAAATCGAAGGGGTTGACAATGAATGTCAAATGGGGGGATTTGGTTTGTCAATTAGTAGGTAAAACAAATACGAAAATAGGGGAATCAATAATGTAAAGAGGAATTCTCGGGATGTGATCGATTATAGGCTAATTTCACTGTATGGGTAATTGAAACTTACTCACAATTGCTAAATCTCAGTGGGTAGGCTACACTATAGATGCAATAGCTTTCTCTCGAACAACTATTACGATTCAAGCGAGTTCTCCAAAACCTCGATAAGCGTAACAATAAGAATAGCTCAAAACCTTAATTTATCTACTCTCTCAAGCTAGATAGGTAGAATCAAGTTTAGGATTCACACTCTTGAATTGAACCCACATCAACCGAATAACTACAATCATTAATCGAAAACCTTGGTTCTAAAACCTCTTTCTCAAGCAAACCCAGCACACTAAGGTAGAATTGCATTTGCAACAAAAATTCATTGATTAATACACAACTATCGATTAAACCCATTTCAATTAAGCATTTAAGTCAGTAAACAACAATACCCATAAGCTAAATAAGCCAATAATCACATAATCACACCCCAAGAATTATGGTTTTATCTACACATCATAAAAAGAGAGAAACAATTACCAACTATATTCCCCATGAGTTGGGTAATGGTTTCCAAGTCTCTACAATGCTTCAAATCGAATTATTTCAAAAAAAAACCAATTGCAGTTCCTCAAAACCAAGTCTCAAATGGTTCAAAGTCTACGCTAGAAAACTCAGGAGAACTCAATTTAGATTCTACAATGCTTAGATTAGAAGATTTATTTCTTTCTTGCCTTTCAAATTTCAATTTATAGTTTCCCAATTTTTGGCCTTCAGGACCATTTTGTGAAGTAAGTTGCACCTCGCCAACCAGGTCAGCGATCCGCCCTTTCCTCCAGTCCATCACCGATTTGCCTTAGCTCTTAATCCTCAGGGTTCTGTGACTTTAGGTGATAGAGATCAATGTCGCTGAGTGGTTCGGTGGTCCGCTGAATGTCCATTTCTATCTCCTAGCAGGTTTTTTCCCAGGGCTGGCACGCTGGATCTTTAGGCAAGCAAAAGAGCCACTCGGTGGCTCGCCGAGTGGTCTTGGCGATCATCAGATTGCCTTCCTTTAACTTCTTCCGCTTTTTCACTCCTTTTTGCTCGGTAATGTCCTTGCCTTGCTCTTTTAGACTTCATTGCTGCAAATTAATACTTTCACATCAGTTTAGAGCATAAATTAGGCATTGAGGACACTTAAACTATCAAAACAAACCCCTAAATGAATTGAAATCCCAGACTCATCAACTTGGCACAAGAAATCTCTTTACAGATTGCCTCCAAGAGTTTACCAAACTCAAAAAAAAAGTGCTTTTGAAAAAAGCAAATTTGTGTTTGGTTAGTTCATTTGAGAAAAGTTTTTGATAAGTAGATTATGTTTGAATAATTCTTTTTAAAAAGTACTTTTGAGAGTCCAATTAAAGAAAAAAGACAAGAATCAATGGACTTTTAATGTTAAAAGTATTTTGAATATGTAATAACCCTAAAGTTCATTTTTGAAAATTTGATAAAATTATCATTTTACCTCTCCCGATAATTGTCCTGAGTCTTGTTTGATTAGTTTACGAAGTTGGTTTTGAAATTTGATTGTAATAAATTTAGGAAGTTTAAGAGTTTTGGAGATTTAAAGTTGTTAAAAGTGGCTTTTGATAGCAATCAAAGCTACGAGTCTCGGAATGAAATTTCTTCAATTCTAGTTCCAGAATGTGACTTTAGGTTAGTAGGACTATTGTATTGGGTCCCAGGACTTTTGGTTTTACTTTGAGTCAATAGACGAGATGCGGAGAAAGTTAAGGCTAAAGTTTGACTTTAGTCAACGCTTGAGGTTAAAAATGTCATTTTTGAGTTTTGATAATTCCACTAGGTCCAAATGGTGATATTTGGTCTAGTTGAAGGTTTTTTGTGTTCAGTTTCGAAGCTTTTGGATGAGTTTCATATCCTTATTTGAAAATTTGGAGATTCTTAAGTTAAAATTGATTTTCGTCAACATCGAGTTAAAGTGAATTTATTTGGGTGTTTTGATGATTCCATCGACTCCAAAATATCATTTTCAAGCTAGAAGCATATTTTGCTTATGATCGGGAGGTTCGAGATGAGGGTTGACTAAGATTTTAAGCTTTTTGGGTGCTTTGGCATTTCTTCAGCATTTTGTGTCAATTAAAAGGTTTGTTATTAGTTTTAAAGATCAAAAATTGTTCTGAAACTTCTAAAAGTTTGAGCATGAATTATAGGAATGATCTGCAATGTTTGGAGCATTTTCGTTAAGCTGAGATTGAACTTTTATCGCGACTATGAAATAATTGTTTTTCAAGCAAAAATGATATTTGATTGGGAAAACGAGCACATAATTGAGTTTTGATTGGACGAATAGGTCCATATCATTATTTTAAGACATTCGGAAAAACGAATCGAATCATTTCACTATCGTTCGAGAAAGTTATGGCCTCTTTTAGGGAAATAAAAGTTGTTGCTGCATTGGTATAAATACTGTTGTTCAACTATTAAAATTTCATATCGTGTTCATTTGGTATTTTTAGCATATTGGACGTTCTAAACCTCGTAATGGAGTGATTCTTGCGGCATTTTTCTAGATTTAATATGGGAGTTTATATGATCCTCATTTTGACTTTTTCTCATGATTCTTTATTTAATTTTCTTTCCTTATTTGTGAATTTCTTGGGAAAATTTGAGGTTTTATCGATTTGGACTCAGTTTTTTTTTTATATAGAAAATGTATATATAGGATCCTTATGTTATGGGTAAATTGATTTTGGCATAAACTATTGATTCATAAATTAGTTTCATAATCATATTCATTGGGTATAGGCTTGAGAATTTGAATTTTTTCCCGGTAAAGTTAAAGTTTGATAAATTGAGAATTTCAAAGTTGATTTTAACTCTGATGTTGATGAAATTCCATATTTGAACCTCCCTAAGCATGGATAAGATATTTTTCAAAAAATATTACAGATTCAGGTCGGGGTTTCGGATTTGAATATTGAGGATTTTTCTCATGAACTTATGTTTCAAGTAAATTAGAGTTTTGAGAATGATTTCAACTCGTTTTCCAATGGGATTTTAACTATTGAGTTCCAAAACTTTTGGATATCATGGTTTTATATAAATTTTAAGAAATATCCCTCATTTTTGGAAATGGATTTTTGGGCCAATTTGGTCCGGCTCTCAAATCATTGTTATGAGTATTGTTAGTTCTTAAATCTTACTGTGAATCCTTATTTGATTAGATTTCTTTGATTCAGATATCGTACGAAGAGGAAAGACTCAAGTTACTGAGTAATTTTGTGATTGATTTGATGCAAGTGATCTTCTATACCTTGTAAAAATTTGTAGAATTATATGGTTTCCTTTATTGTATGTGTTGGGGAGTAATATAAATGATGTGTTGGGTTTAATTATTTTTTATATTAATGAATAAAAAGGGAATTAATGGAAAAGGCAATGTGTCGATAATCATGCTTCGTGAATTTCCTTGTTGTGGACCCTACTTTGGTTTATTGATGAAGTGATTTGATAGCATTATTGTGGACCTACATTGCTTGAATTGTTGTCTCTTTCTTACGGTGTGAAATTGCTTGTTTGTATTAATTATATTGCATCGTGACGAGACATGTGTTATTATGCCGAAGGGAAATGGTTTCAGCTAGTGATGTGATATAAAGCCAAAGGGAAATGATTCCGGCTAGTGATATGATATAAAGCCGAAGGCAAATGATTCCAACTAGTGATGTGATATAAAGTCGAAGGAAAATGAATTCGGCTAGTGATATGATATAAATTCAAATGAAAATGGTTCTAGCTGGTGATCTGATATAAAGTCAAAGTGAAAATGGTTCCGACTGGTGATATGATATATAAAGTCGAAGGGAAATAGTTCTGGTTAGTGATGTGATATAAATCCGAAGGAAAATGGTTCTGACTAGTAATATTGTGTCAAAGGGAAATTTATCCAGCAAGTGTTTGATTATTGTGATTTGATGAACTTGATATTGATTTACTTGATGTTTGTGATTGATCTACTTGATACTTGTGATTGATCTACTTAATAATTGTGATTAATCAACTTGACACTTGTGATTGTCATAATTGATAGTTGTTGGCTGTTGAACTGTGATCATTGGATTGTAATTGTTAAGCATTGTGAATTGTGTATTGTGAAACTATTAGGTTGGAATGATTTCTATGCATGTTGTAGTTTTTCTGTTGGGATGAAATGAGTACTCGTATCCTATTTTTCTTTATCTTGTGACTAGAGGTTTTCTTGTTAAGTACCGTATTGTTTGGTATTCACCTCTTGCCTTTACACTTGTGTAGGTTACTAGCCTGAATCTGTGTGGTTAGTCTTCTTCATTATCTCATTCAAGGCTTTCCTGTGGAGACTTGAGAAGTTAGTGACTTGTATACCTGACAGCCAAGTTTTTGGGCTATTTATGAGTTTGATTAAGTTACGCGCAATTAAAACATTAATAATTTAATTTCCGCGTTTCTATCATCATGCTTTGAATTTTAGGCTGATTTGTCTTGGTGGGATAAGACGCCACATCAATTTTTGGATCATGATAAAATATCTATTATAATTTTTATTAACAATTTATTTTTATTAAATTAAAATGTACATATTAAATTTTTCAATCAATATTATAAATAGATGAATAAAAATATATATTAAATATTGATATAATATTAACATGATTATTTAAATAGAATTAAAAATCAAGAAAATAAATTTAAAAATCATTTCACGAATTAAATCACTATATATGAAAAATTCATCACAAAAAGAAATATATAAATGTAAGAGAAATATTGATAAAATATGTATATATGGTAGAGATATTTTGATCTTGAAATAAATGGTTTTCTGTTTCTGCTTTTGTGTTTTTTAAGAAGAAGAAAATTTCATTTTCTTGCCAACAACAAAAAAATTGCTTATGTTTCCATTTAAAAGCAGTTTTACTAATTAGTCAAAAATCTAATTTTTCTAAAATAAATATTTTTTACTAAAAATAAATATTTTAGACCTCGCAATAGTAATGCCAAACTGGCTCTTTTTTAAGCTTCAACTTGTTTAAATATTTTTTAGTATAAATTATAGGAATCACATAGAGTAAGATCTAAATTACATCATATTCCAACTAATTTTCAATTTACAAAAATCCTTTAAAAAAGGAGGCAACCGGATACATATCTACCGTCCGGATACATTATATCTAATACATTGTAAACAACTTCTTGTTGCGCTTAAAAAGGAACAAATCAGGTAAAATTTATTTTTACTTATTTTAATTTCCTTTATTAATGCATAACTGATTCTTATCATTCCATATCCCAATAGGTAACAAATTCGCAATTATCAAATTTAAAATTTACATCTTCTTCATTGAACGA
Organism: Solanum stenotomum; assembly: GCF_019186545.1. Classification (NCBI taxonomy): domain Eukaryota; kingdom Viridiplantae; phylum Streptophyta; class Magnoliopsida; order Solanales; family Solanaceae; genus Solanum; species Solanum stenotomum. Next base: position 33,579,839 of record NC_064283.1, read on the forward strand.
CCATTAATGTTGAAAAGGTGATAATTTCAAAGAAATCAAAAAAATTGATGATACAAGATAGATATATCGATTTTGTTGAGGCATTCAAAAATTTGGGTGAACGAGGTGAGTTATGAAGGTTACAAAAGTGATGGAATCTCTAATTTCTTCTCCCTGTTCTTAGTATATCTGTATTTTGTCCATTATCCAAAATTGATAAGATTCATAATGAATATTTCCATCTTATTGAGGCATTTAGAAGTCTGGGAAACTAAGGTTAGATATGAACGATATCAAAGTGAAAGTGAAGCAACTGTATAAGGATAAAGCAATTTTGGTGGTTGTAATGGCAAAATACAAAATAAAGCATAATTTTAATTTTTGAGTTAAAGATCTGACAAAAAAAAAGTTTGTGATTTTGTAGTATTGTGTTGTGTAATCAATCTATCTGCTACATTATGTGTTGTATATGGATAATATAGTACGGATACATTATGCGTTGTAGGTTTATACATTATATATTTTGTATCAGGTACATGTTTTGTATATGTTGGTATTTGTGATTTGAATTGCAATGTGCGTTTAGTATAATTTATCAGATACATGTGTTAGTTTGAAAATATAAGATCATATAGTGATTTGTTTGTGATAAATTATTTTGTAGATGAATAAATTGGTAAATATACATTATTTTTTGCAAGTTGATACATTAAATATTTTTTTATTAGATAGATTATATAATCATAAGCTTTCCATGTACGTGTTGGGTTTTGTGATATGATTTTCCTGATGTATTTTCAATAATGTATCAGATAAATTTGATGTAAGTTGTAAATGTATCGTTCTATAGGGGAGTGTTGTGATAACTTAATTTTATGAATTGTGTCAATTTTTTCTATGTATAAGACACAGTTATTCAAGTGTGTACAATATAGATGGACATGTATCTTGTTATTTTATTGTGCCTTCTTGTATAATATTTATGACTAATACATGAGTTAGTAGCCATTTTGTAAGGTATCTGGTATAATTGTTTCTATGTATTGGTCAATTCATCAGTCTGTTTTTAATGAAATTGTGTTGCCACCGAGATATAAGAGAATGCCTGGACGACTAAGAAAATGAAGGAAGAAAAATGCAAATAAAAAGCTAACAACAAACACAAACTGTTGTGGACGTTGTGGGCAAGACGGTCACAACAGACGGACGTGTACTTATTTCCTAAAGATGATTGCACGGACTTTTTTAGAATACATTGATGTTTCAGTTTTATAATTTTCAATTCAATAATTTTTCCACATAACAGTATATACACTTCAATGTATTGTGCTTTTATGTATTTTCGATACAATATATTGAAATGTTGCTATTATTAAATAAAAATTTGTTCAGATTTGTAATCATTTGTGATTGATGATGATTTAATAACACTGTTAAATTATTAACATTTGTAAATTTGATAGAATGTACATGTAATGATGGTTTTGTTGAATTTTGATAAATAATATATCTGATACATCATGATTGTAAACAGCATGTCTTTAATGTATCACATATAACATAAAATCTAGAAAATGTAGTTGATACATTAAATTATGAACATTATACAGGTAATAAATGTACATTACAAGTGTTATAAATTAAGTGTATCAATAACATCATGAACGATAAAAATGTGTGATACTTTAATTCATGAAGATAGGTTGATTCAAATAATTTTTAAAATTATCCTAATTTGTGTTGTTTACCACACACATTATAATTACAATTGCAAAAAAAAAATATAGATAAATATACATTCTGAGATTAACGGAACAAAATAGATTGATATGACAGTCAAACAAAATAAGTTTTTAGAGAAAAGTTCCAACACATAAGTCAATGTATATTGAAAACAATACAAACTAAAAAAACAGTGTGTATCTATTGATACACTATAACTATTCCAGATTAACTAAATCTTCATGGTCTAGTAGTGTGAAATGACCCTTAGGCTTTGATAGATCGTCATTATCACTAACATACCCTGCTTCAGCGTTTTCACTATCGTATTTTCATAGCAAAGCTGCATATCTTGAGCAGAGATAATCGAATCAGAAACCATTAGATGGAATTGGAATTTCATCGCTAAGAAATTCAGCAAACGCAACTGCAAACAATCCACAATCTCTACAAAATGTAGAAGATACATTATAAAAACTAATTGAACATATACTTTAAAACAAAATTTTATAAAACTTACATTGGAATAAGATCGATGATACATTAAAGAACTTGATTCAACAACATTAGTGTTATGTATCAATACCTTAAATATGAATATGATATGTTGCAATATAATAAAATTACTTTTTCAGTAATAATCATGCATTTGAATCAACTACTAGATGCAAGATAGAACACCAAAAAATAGCATAGAAATAGATTAAAAATCGTTACCTTATGTAGAGTGAGTCAAGAAATTGTAGATGAAACTTTTCTACCCTTTTTCCAACAATGTATCATACATTTGAATCAACTACTAGATGCAACATTGAACATCAAAAAATCGTAGAAATAAATCAAAAATCATTACCTTGGATAGAGTAGGTCGAGAAATTGTAGACGAAACTTTTCTACCCCTTTTTTTGAAGGAGCGTGATCTATATCAGAAAATCAAGATGAATTATTTTTTTTTAAGAAGATGACAGTGGAGAACACGACAACAAAGAAGACGAAAATTTACTAATTAATTGATTTGAATTTGGTTGACTGGAGAGAGAATCCTTTTACAATTCAAATTGAGATGAAATTGTAACTGATAAGATTGTAGAGTAAAATTAAGGAGAGATTAAAGGGGTGAAAAAAGGAAGGGGAAACCTAGGTAAGGTTGGACACTTATGTATCCGGCTGACTTAAGAATTAGGGAAAAATAAGGGATTTTGGAAATATTTTGAAATGGTAGGGAATAATGGAAATTATGGAAAATAAAGGTGTGTATATAGGTAATTTATCCTATTTTGTAAGTCAAGTCTGAGTTTGTGTTTTGGACTCATTGTTGTCACGACCCAGACCATCGTGATTGGCACCCACACTAACCCTCCGATCGGAGAACCATTTATATTAGTTAACTAATCAACTTAATCAAAATACTAAGGCATTTAAGTTACGGAAGCAAGTTAAATGTTAAGAAAAGAAATAGAGTTCCCATAAACTCCAAACTAAAGTTTAATAATAATAATCTAACAGTGCAGAAGTAATGCCTAGAACCTGAAAGTCAATGTACCAAAACATCTAACAATGAACCAAAGTCTAAACAGGAAGGGTTACAACCCCAAACTAATGAACTAACAACTAACTAGAAACTCTAAGTCCAAAATGTGGACATAGACGAAAGGAGAACCCATGGCAGCCTGGAAGAACTGGCTCACCCTTGAATTCGATCGGCGACCACTGATCTTCTAAACGAGGTATGTCAATAGCCGCATGAAGAAGCCTTGTACTCAACAAAGAAAGAGCAAGAAAAGTATCAGTACACAACCACAGTGTACTGGTAGGATCACGCGGCTATCCCACTAAGTGCAACATACATAAGCCATTACAACAATATAATCACATGTATATATCGAGCATATACAATATTATCAACATTTACAAACAAGGTACAGTTTTACATTTCTCAAGATACACAATTATATCAAATTATTGGTCCTCTCATGGAACCCAAACCCAAACTGTTAGCATATAGGAATGTGGTACCCGATCCAATGTTTATGCCGAAACATGGCAACCGATCCCATAATTATATCAGAACGTGGCAACCGATCCAAGCTAGTGTGTCGGAACGCAACACCCGATCCATTCAACAAGCCGCAATCACAATCACAAGTATATTTCTTATAATCATACAAACAAGTCATGATTCATGGCATTCATCATTCATATATCCTCATTTAAAATTAATGTGATCAATAATGCAATATTCGCATACATACCTGTATCATAATGAAGCAAGAATAAACATACATCACACAATCATAGAATCACAACTATCACCTACCTCGAAACAAGCTTGAAACCCATAAGAAACTTGATCCTTCCCTATCCGGATTTGTTCCGCTTGTTTTTGGTCTACAAATGTCACGACCCGAGCCTACACCCCGGACGTGACACGACGTACAAGATTCTAAAAAGTCTCATACAAGCCTCATAGCATGTCATCACATAAGATAATAGAAATAGTGCGGAATTTAAAAACTTTTCTTTAAATCCATAAAATCAAAAATCTTTTAAAACAGCGAAAGTCTACTTGTCTCACATGGCCATCAAACATCTTTGAATCAAAAGTAGGGTCACGGCCCTTTACAATAGAAAGTCTAAAAAGAGTCTGTTACAATGAAAGACATGAAACATCAAAAGCACTTGTCCTCTGATCCATGAGGACATACCACAAGCTAGGGAGGGAAATCAATCCAAGCTTAAACTAGAAGAACTCAACTCACTTGTCGGAACCTACACTTTATGGAAAAATAGAAGAATATGGGTTAACACATTTAATGTACTAAGTATGATAGCCATGCAAAAACCATACTTAAAAAGGACATTTTATTTGAAACTCATGTTATATGCCAATTTTGAGAAAACTTCATGAACATAAGTATAAGAGGCATAAGGTACAAACACAATCAACATATAAACCATTTCATCACATTAGAGCTTTCACCTTAAGTAACCCTAAGCTATACTTTGTGCAATGTATAAGTAGCGTCCCATACCACCATCCACACTAAGTACCACTTTAAGGCAACCAAAAGTGAACTTACCATTCCTCATTTTCATCCTTAAACAATACTCATACATAAGGAACATAATTATTTCATAAGTCAAGACAAGGAAGTAACTCATAATACAAACCAAGTAAAGCATGCATCATTACATTAAGCATTTAAACCAACATTCTTCATTAGCTTCATTAAGAGCACATTCGTTCATTAGACATTAAGACATTGGAGAATCACACCATACCCTCTCAAAGCCTACTCATGCAATGCATGGATGGCATCCCATACAACCACTCACACTTCACAGAACCTCTCAAGTAGCCATAGCACGTATTTCACATGATGGGAATAAGCATTAACCGACATAGACCATGTGAGCTTAACATCGAATCCGGTGTCTATCTCACACAATAAAGGGTTGGTCTACTTGCACAAGGTAGGACCGGTAACATTTTAGCTTAGGTGGATCAACTAGCTAATAACTTATGCGGGCACATAGTTATGGGATAAGAAAGATGTTCATTGAAACCCAAGCCTAACGCAGGGAGAGCTTCCAGCTTACCATATCAACTCGATACTTAGCCTTCATCCCCGTAAAGTAGTTCATTCACATTACATTATTGTACTTGAGAGGAATGCCATTGGCCTATCGTCCCAAGGTACATCATTACACATGAAAGGAATGCCATAAGCCTATCGATTCATGGTACATTATTAGGATAGCTCTTGATTCCTCATGAAAGGAATGCCATAAGCTTATCAATTCATGGTTAATCATTACATTATTATACACATGAAAGGAACGCCATAGGCCTATTGATTCATGATACATTAGTTCATTGACTCATTTGGAAAGGAATACCATAGGCTTATCGATTCAAGAGTCGTCATTACATTAGTTCATTTATTAAAGGAATACCAAAGGCCTATCGATTCATATTCATTAAGTCAAGACACATTCATTACACAACAAGAGGATGCCTAAGCCTACCAATTCAAGGAACAACAATCAACAATACTTTCATTTATACAAGAAGAGGATGCCTAAGCCTACCAATTCAAGATACAACATTCCCATTGCTTTCATTTATTCAAGATATAACATTCCCATTGCTTTCATTTATTCAAGATACAACATTCCCATTGCTTTCATTTATTCAAGAAGAGAATGCCTAAGCCTACCAATTGAAGATACAACATTCTCATTACTTTCATTTATTCAAGAAGAGGATGCCTAAGCCTACCAATTCAATGTGTACATTACATTGAAGTAACCCTTCACATTCTATTATCATTATTCATCATTCATGAGTGTTATTTGAGAATAAGTTTTCAATCATAACACAATTACATTCTAAACATGATCATAATACTTTCATTGAATTTACATGCATATATGTCACATCATGTTCATACATAAATCATTCATAAAATTGCCTTCCAAGGCTATGAATCAATGTCAACCTAAACATCTAGAAAACTACACTATATAAGAGGCATAACATGATTCAATAACTAATTCAATATACACATAAACAATTCAACATACTTTCATGATCAATCAACCCAAATCACAAACTTCCAATTTAGTATTTTGGGGGAAATATGGGTTCATAGGGAAAATTCATCATAATTCATCATTAATTCAACAATTCATTCATAATTCAACATATATAAACCTTTGAAAACGCTTTAGAATTGAACCCATGCTTAGATTAAAACCCTAGCTTTTGGGGGGAATTTGGAAACTTTAAATCATCTTTTGAGAGGGATCCTTGAATGAAAATTAATCAAGGATGAAGACTACCATACCTTTATGGAAGAAACTCCACGAAAATTTAGTGAGAAAGGTGAAATCTTGAGCTTCAAAGCTTGACTCCTTCTTCTCCAATGGTGATTTCTAGAGAAAGAATATTTGGAGAGGAGGGTAGTTTCTAATTTTTAGTTTGGGGAATAATGAGTTGAAAAGGGTGTTTAATACTTTTAAAAGCCTTAAATAACTCTAATTAATAAAAATAAACCGTCCCCTAACTCATTTAACCACCCCATAAATCTACCATTTTGCTCCCAACTTGGTCGAAATTGGGCAGTTTCAGTGATGACCTACGAAACCCCACCCACGGACCATGGGTGGGTCCACGAGCTGTGCTGGCTAATCGTGGTTTGGGTCATCAACCCCTCACCTAGAGCCTTAACCTAAGACCAATCCCTATGGGGCGTAGGTCCCATCCGTAGGTCCTCCTCTTTTTGACAGCTTTTGGTTTTTGGCAGCTTTGGGGGTTAGGCTTTAGATTCCCCCTCAAGGACCCTTGGTTGGTCCTTGGGGGGGAGGGGGGTTGTACCTTGACGTTTAACCCCAAAACCCCACAACCAAAGCCCAGGAACTCATTTTACAACATCAAACTCAAAAACAAACTCGTAAGGCTCTAGTTTCACCTACTAGTTTTTCGGGTCGTAACATTATCTCCCCCTTGGGAACATTCGTCCTCGAATGATACTTTAAACACTTTAAGGAATTAAACACTCAAGACTAGCAGCCCATCAAGCATGAAACATCATAAACAATGCACAAAACTAGGAGGAAACATCAAATCCACCTCAAACATACTCCATGCAACACAAGAAAGTTGGAACTACATCTACAAACTCATTATGCATGAAAACTTCAAAATTTCTCATTTCATTGGAGGAGTTACCTTCTCCAACTCAAATCATGCTCATTATAACATCATTAGGCACATTATGCATTTACTCTTAAAAGCGCATTTAGGCATGTTCAACAATTCACCTCATGAAGCATATAGGCAACTCATACTAAATGCACATCAACATGAGGAACATAAATCATGAAAACTCATTTTCAAATTTAAACATGAATTCATCAAGAACATGCATAACATAAAGAGACCATGGAAACACAATAATCACACATGACTCCAAAACATGAAACAAGCTACAAAGAACTCTTGGTCTCAAGCTTGAATAGGAATAGAAGGAAAGAGGTAAGGATATCGGAACTCTCAACAACCTTACTATTTAACATACTATCCCCTTCTTGGGAGTAAACCCATACTAAGGCTAACATGAAAATAACATAAGGACCTCAAAAAGACATTCACAACTATAAGAAACCATCAGCATACCGGTGCGTTCATCCGGAAGAGCTCTTTTGTCTTCTCTAGACCGGAGTGCATAGAAACGACCATACTTTGGAGCATTAGGATCCGGGCCACTTTGAGAAGCTTGTTTGGCCTCTCTTTCCTTAGCCGTAAGGGTAGGGCAATTTTTCACTTGATAATCATTCTTTCCACAACCATAGCAACCATCTATACTGATTAGGCACTTCTCATAGTGTTTCTTTCCACAATTGGTGCAAATAGGTTTAGGAAATGGAGACACACTACCTTTCTCTTGGTTAACCCTAGGATTTCTTGAAGAATCTTGGTTAAAAGCCCTCTTTTTGTACCTTGGTTGACCTTGCTCATCAGACCTAGACCTCTTCATCTCCCTATCCTTTTTCTTAATTTTGAACTCCTTAATTTGTTAAGAAAACACCATAAGCCTACATATATTCATGTCATTATGAGCATCTCCGTACGACATTCTTCCTCAACTAGGTCGGACACACCTATCACATATCTACTCATCTCATCCCTCGGGTTAGACACCAAAGATGGAGAATACTTAGACAATAGGGTAAATTTCAAGGAGTACTCTTGCACACTCATGCTACCTTGCCTAAGGTTGATAAACTCCTTCACCTTAGCTTCCCTCTTCTCACGAGGAAAGAACCTATCAAGGAAGGCTTTCTTAAATACCTCCCAATCTATCAGACTCGCTCCAACCAGCCTATTTCTCTTCCATTGAGTGAACCAAATTTGGGCAACATCCTTCAATTGATAAGAGGCTAGTTCCGCTTTTTCTATAGAAGTCACCCCTATAGCATTGACTACCTTATACACCTCATCCACAAACTCTTGGGGATCCTCTCCCACCTTGGAACCAAGAAACACCAGAGGATTCGTCCTCACAAAGTCCCTCAACCTAGAAGCGATAGTACTCACAATAGGGTTCACATGAGTCTCAACACCCCTTGTGGCTTCAGCCGTCATAGCTTGGGATTGAGTAGTTACAGCTTGAGCCATCGTCAAAAGAGCTGGCCTAACTTCTTCATTGGACATAGATGGAGGATCAACCGAAACTTGATTGTCTTGAGGAACTTGGTCACCTTGAGGACCTTGGGGAGGAACTCCCTCATTCACATTCTCCTCTTCCATCCTTCTTGCGTTCTCCCTTCTTGCATTCATATCCTATAAACACAAGAGAAGGGTTAGGAAAAGGACTTTTATAGAGCTAAACTCTATGGCACGACTTCAAAGAGTAATGAAAAAATAGTAGCTTCCTAACGTCTTATAGCCTCTCATTTATAAATGTGGCGCACTTCACACTATAAACAAGACTCTACTCGATGTGGCTTGTGAGACATCAATCCTAAAAACCATCCCAAAATTTTTTGCTCTGATACCATGTTTCTCACGACCCGAGCCTACACCCTAGACATGACACGGCGTACAAGACTCCGAAAAGTCTCATACAAGCCTCATAGAATGTCATCACATAAGATAATAGAAATAGTGCGGAATTTAAAAACTTTTCTTAAACCAATACAACTGAAAATCATTTAAAACAGCGGAAGTCTACTTGTCTCACTTTGCCATCTAAAAACGATTTTGAATCAAAAGTAGGGTCACGACCCTTTACAACAAAAAGTCTAAAAAGAGTCTGTTACAATGAAAGACATGAAATATCAGAAGCACTTGTCCTCGAATCCATGAAAACATACCACAAGTTAGGGAGGGAAATCAATCCAAGCTTGAACTAGAAGAACTCAACTCACTTGCCAGAACCTACACTTTGTAGAAAAATAGAAGAATATGGGTTAGCACCTTTAATGTACTAAGTATGATAGCCATGAAAAAATCATGCTTATAAAGGACATTTTATTTGAAAATCATGCTATATGCCAATTTTGAGATATCTTCATGAACATAAGTATAAGAGGCATAAGGTTCAAACATAATCACCATATAAGCCACTTCATCACATTAGAGCTTTCACCTTAAGTAACCCTAAGCTATACTTTGTGCAATGTATGAATAACGTCCTATATCACCATCCACACTAAGTACCACTTTAAGGTCACCAAAAGTGAACTTACCATTCCTCATTTTCATCCTTAAAATATACTCATCCATAAGGAACATAATTATTTCATAAGTCATGAAAAGGAAGTAACTCATAATACAATCCAAGTAAAGTATGCATCATTACATTAAGCATTTCAGTCAACATTACTTATTAACTTCATTAAGAGCACATTCGTTCATTAGACATTAAGACATTGGAGAATCACACCATACCCTCTCAAAGCCTACTCGTGCAATGCATGGATGGCATCCCATAGTACCACCCACACTTCATAGAACCTCTCAAGTAGCCATAGCACGTATCTCACATGATCGGAATGAGCATTAACCGACATAGACCATGTTAGCTTAACATGGAATCTGATGTCTATCCCACACCGTAAAGGGTTGGTCTACTTGCCTAAGGTAGGACCTGTAACATTTTAGATTAGGTAGACCCACTAGCTAATAACTTATGCGGGCACATAATTATGGGATAAGAAAGATGTTCATTGAAACCCAAGCCTAACGTAGAGAGAGCTTCCAACTTACCATATCAACTCGATACTTAGCCTTCATTCCCGTAAAGTAGTTCATTCACATTACATTATTGTACTTGAGAGGAATGTCATTGGCCTATCGTCCCAAGGTACATCATTACACATGAAAGGAATGCCATAAGTCTATCGATTCATGGTACATTATTAGGATAGCTCTTGATTCCTCATGAAAGGAATGCCATAAGCCTATCAATTCATGGTTAATCATTACATTATTATACACATGAAAGGAACACCATAGGCCTATCGATTCATGATACATTAGATCATTGAATCATTAGGAAAGAAATGCCATAGGCCTATCGATTCAAGAGTCGTCATTACATTAGTTTATTTATGAAAGGAATTCCATAGGCCTGTCGATTCATATTCATTATGTCAAGACACATTCATTACACAAGAAAAGGATGCCTAAGCCTACCAATTCAGGGAACAACAATCAACAATACTTTCATTTATACAAGAAGAGGATGCCTAAGCCTACCAATTCAAGATACAACATTTCCATTACTTTCATTTATTCAAGAAGAGGAAGCCTAAGCCTACCAATTCAAGATACAACATTCTCATTACTTTCATTTATACAAGAAGAGGATGCCTAAGCCTACCAATTCAAGGTGTACATTACATTGAAGTAACCCTTTACATTCTATCATCATCATTCATGAGTGTTATTTGAGAATAAGCTTTTAATCATAACACAATTACATTCTAAACATGATCATAATACTTTCATTGAATTCTCATATACTTCACAACATGATCATGCATAAATCTTTCATGAAATTACCTTTCAAGGTTGTGAATCAATCTCAACCCAAACATCTAGAATACTACACTAGATAAGAGGTATAACATGATTCAATAACTAATTCAATATAGACATAAACAATTCAACATACTTTCATTATCAATCAATCGAAATCACAAATTTCCAATTTAGTATTTTGGGGGAAACATGGGTTCATAGGAAAAATTCATCATAATTCATCATTAATCAAACAATCCATTCATAATTCATCACATATAAACCTTTGAAAACGTTTTGGAATTGAACCCATGCTTAGATTGAAACCCTAGCTTTTTGAGAGATTTTGGAAACTTGAAATCTTCTTTTGAGAGGGCTCCTTGAATGAAACTTAATCAAGGATGAAGACTACCATACCTTTATGGCAGAAACTCCACGAAAATTGAGTGAGAAAGATAAAATCTTGGGCTTCAAAGCTTGACTCCTTCTTCTCCAATGGTGGTTTCTAGAGAGAGATTATTTGGAGAGGAGGGTAGTTTTTAATTTTAAGTTTGGGGATTAATTAGTCGAAAAGGATGTTTAATACTTTTAAAAACCTTATACAACTCTAATTAATCAAAATAAACTGTCCCCTAACTCATTTAACCACCCCATGAATTTACCACTTTACCCCCAACTTGGCCAAGATTGGTTAGTTTCAGTGATTACCTACGAAACACCTCCCACAGACCATGGGTTGGTCCACGAGTCATGCTGGCTAACCATGGTTTGGGTCAGCAACCCCTCACCTAGAGTCTTGAGGAACGACCAATCCCTACAGAGCATGGATGGACTTACGGGGCGTAGGTCCTCCTCTTTTTGACAGCTTTTGGTTTTTGGCAGCTTTGGGGTTAGGCTTTAGGGTCCCCCTCCTCAAAGACCCTTGCTTGGTCCTTGGGGGGTCGTACCTTGACGTTTAACCCCAAAAAACCCCTCAACCAAACTCTGGGAACTCATTTTACAACTTCAAACCCCATATCAAACTCAAAAACAAACTCGTAAGGCTCTAGTTACACCTACTAGTTTTCCGGGTCGTAACAAAAAGCAATCATAATAACACGGAAATCAATAAACAATCACTAATTATCTAAAGTACTAAAAATTTTATCAACCCTAGATCATACCCTTGATCCCAATATCCAATTTAGGGCTTTTCTCACCATAATTCTCAAATCAAAGCTCTTCCCCGCCAATAATTACCCATTAGATTACGTTCCACGAATTGAAAAATGGATTCGGGAGTGAAAATCTTACCTTTAGCCTCAAAAAGGGTGGAAAACTGTCAAGAAAAGACCTGGGTTCGTTCCTTAGCTCTCTAATTCGAAAATTGCATAATAAAAAATTTTAGGGTTTATTTACGACTTTAAGTCGCGTCCGGCCCACCACAGCAGACCTCACCCTACTACAGCGACTCCGCCCTGTCGGCAGAAATCCTCACCAAAGAAACTTGCACGAAATAGTGAGCTATTTATAAATCCATTACCCCCATTTCACAACTCACCTTCAACCAACGACACTCAGAAACTACACGTTCACACTAAGATCAATTTCGGGCGTTCTACTCGCCCATATTCAATTCCTTAAAGTCGTACGAGTTCCTTAATAACTTATATATCTACTCATGTACTCAAAATCATAATCAAATCACCCGATTTTTACTAGATTTCCCTACACCTTAATGACTCCAATTTTGTTCAAATCTCGACTAGATTGGGAAATTTCAAGTTACTACGAAAAAGTTTTTCGGCCAAAAAATTTTCCCCGTTGGCTTTTCGATAATGACGAAAACCAGTTGTTACAATAGATACCAATTTACCCATCACTCATCCCCGAGTGAAAAACTTAGGGAAAATAGGCTAAGGAAGGAATGGACTAGTACCTGAATCGACGAACAATTAGGGATACTTCTCTCGCCTGTCCCTCTTGGTTTCCCAAGTAGCTTCCTCAATTGGACGATACTTTCATTGAACTTTCACGGACTTAATCTCCTTGGTCCTCAACTGACGCACATCACGATCAAGAATTGCAATCGGTTCCTCCTTATATTGGAGGTCTTTATCTAGCACAATTGAGTACTATTTAGTGACATAATCCTCATCACCATGATATCTCTTCAACATGGACCCATAAAATATCGGATGAACTCCCGATAGGTTAGGAGGTAAAGCCAATCTATACGCTACCGGTCCTACACATTCAACAACCTCAAAGGGATTAATGTATTGCAGACTTAGCTTGCACTTCTTGACAAATCTCATCACCCCTTTCATGGGTGATACCTTAAGAAGAACATTCTCACCAGTATGTAATGTCATGTCTTACCTTATGGACTGCATACTTCTTCTGTCTACTCTAGGCTGCAAAAGTTTAGCTTGAATACTCCTCACCTTATCTTGAGCCTCCTTCACCAAATCAACCCCCAAAGTTTCACATCTCCAGCCTTGAACCATCCTATGGGTGATCTACATTCCCTCTCATAGAGTGCCTCAGATGATGTCATATTTATGCTGAAATGATAACTATTATTATAGGTGTAACGACCCATAAAATGAATAGGTGAAACTAGAGCCTAACTAGTGGGTCTTTGAGTTGTTGAGGGGTTGCTTGTTGAATAATGTTCTCCCGAGCTTAGGTTGAGGGGTTTAGGATTTAAAGGTCAATGTACGAGGCCCCAAAGACCACCCAAGGGGTCCTTGAGAAGGACCCTAAGCCTAAATCTCAAGACCCCAAGAAAACCAAAAAGCTGGAAATTTGGGATGACCTATGGATGGGGACCTACGCCTCATAGGTCCATCCACGCCGCGTGGATGGCCTTTGTAGGTCAAGGCCCCAAAAACCATGTTGCAGCCATGAACCATGAAGTGACAACACGGTCCGTGGGCGGGGTTTCGTGGATGGCACATGTGTTTGTTGTCAAGCTCGGCCAAGGTAAGGGTGGTTTAGTAAATTCCTCTTTTAGTTAGTTTAATTAATGGATGGTTATTATTGGTTTATTAAGATATTTTAAGGGTTTTAAAAGTATTAAAACACATTTACAACTCATTATTTAAAAACCCAAAATACAAACTTCCCCTGTCTTCTCAAAAGTTCTCTCCCTAGAAACCTCCATAGGCGGTGGAGAAAGCAAGCTTTAAAGGTCAAGTTTTCAACCTTTTCAAGTGATTTTCATTGATTTCTTCCATAAAAGGTATGGTAGTCTTAATCTTTGACTTAGTTTATTTCAAGGAGCCAATTTCAAAAGTGATTTCAAATCTCCAATGTTTCTCCAAAGACCCTAGTTTTCAATCTCAACATGGGTTCGATTCTAAACAATTTCCAAAGGCTTCATTGCATTAAATTATGAATGAGTTGTGGATTTAAATATGAATTAAGATGATTTCTCCCTTGAACCCATGTTTTCCCCCAAATTCTTAAGTTGTGAATTGTGATTGGGAATTGATCGATCATGAAAGTATGTTGAATTGTTTATGTTTATATCGAATTAGTTATTGAATCATGTCAATTTCCTTATCTATTGTAGTATCCTATATTTATGGGTTGATGTTGGTTTATAGCCTTGAAAGGCAAGTTCATGAAGGATCTATGTGTGAATGTTATGTGAAGTATATATGTGTGATCTAAATGAAAGTGTTATGATCAGGTTTAGAATGAAATAGTGCTATGATTGAAAGAATATTCTCAATTAACACTCATGAATGATGATGACAGAATGTGATGGGTTTTCTTCTATATGATGTATATCTTGAATTGGTAGGCTTGTGCATCCTTTTATTGAATGAATGAAAGTAATGTGAATATTGTATCTTGAATTGGTAGGCTAAGGCATCCTTTTCTTGTATTGATGAATGTGATCTTGAATGAAGTATCGTGAATTGGTAGTCTAAGGCATCCTTTTCTTGTATGATGAATGTGTATTGACTAAATGATCATAGAATCGGTAGACCTAATGTTGGTAGCCCTTTCATAAATGACTAATGAATGTAATGATAATCTAGAATTGGTAGACCTAATGTTGGTAGCCCTTTCCTAAATAAATGATGAAGTATTCTAGGATATGACATGAACCGGTAGACCTAATGTTGGTAGCCCTTCATAGTGAGTCTAGAAACAAATGTGATGATAAACCTTGAAGCGGTAGACCTAATGTTGGTGGCCTTTTCTTGGAAAGTCAATGAGCTATCCATATAATGTACCTTGAAGTGGTAGACCTAATGGTGGTGGCCCTTTTAAGTGTAATGTACTTTGGGTCGGTAGGCCTAATGTTAATGGTCCTCTCTAGTACAATAATGTAATGTAAATGAAACTACTCTATGGTAATGTAGGCTAAGTATCGAGAGGATATGGTAAGATGGAAGTTCTCCCTACGTTAGGCCGGATTTCAATGAACATCTTTCTTATCCCATAACTATGTGCCCACATAGGTCCTAGCTACTGGATCCACTTAAGCTAAATCTACCGGTCTTACCTTAGGCAAGTATACCACCTCTTTATGGTGTGGGGCTTCATGACACCAAATTCCATGTATAGCTCACATGGTCTATGTCAGCTAAATGCGTGTTCCCATCATGTGAGATGTGCATTATGGTTTCTTAAGGAGTTCTATGAAGTGTGGGTGGTAGTATGGAATGTCATCCATGCATTACACGAGTAAGCTTTGAGAGGGCTATAGTGCGTTCTCTAAGGTCTTAATGACTAATGTATGAAATTGCTCTAAATGAAGTTAATGAAGAATGTTGACTCTTATATGCTTAATGTAATGATGAATGCTATACTTGGATTGTATTATGAGTTACTTCCTTGTCATGCCTTAAGTAATGTTTATGTCTCTTATGTATGAGTATTGTATGAAGATGGAAATAATGAATGGTAAGTTCACTTTTGGTGGCCTTAATGTGGTATCTATTGTGGATGGTGGTATGGGATGCTATTCATACACTGCCCAAGGTATGGCTTAGGGTTACTTGAGGTGAAAGCTTAATGTAATGAAATGTTATGTATGTTGATTATGTTCAAATGTGAAGAAATGACTTGTATATTGATTATGGTTGTATATTATGCCTCTTATTCTTATGTTCAGGAAGTTTTCTCAAATTGGCATATATCATGACTTTCAAACAAAATGTCCATTTTAAGCATGTTTTTGCATGGCTATGATACTTAGTACTTAATTGTGTTAACCCATATTTCTCTTACTTTACTACAAGTATAGGTTCCGGCAAGTGAGTTGCTTTCTCTCTAATACAAGGAATTGGATTTGAGATTCTCCAAGACTAAGTGGTATGTCCTGATAGATCGAGGACAAGTACTTGATGTTTCATTTCTTTCATGTATAAGACTATTGTTAGACTTTCGATTGTAAAGTGTCGTGACCCTACTTTTGTTTCGGATATTGTTTTTAGATGGCCATGTGAGACAATAGACTTCTTTTGTTTTAAATAAAGTTTCGATTGTATGGATTTAAATGAGTTCTAATTTTGTACCATTTTAGTTATATCGAAAGTTATGAACACTACGAGGCTTGTATGAGACTTTTTGGGAATGGTTTTTAGGATTGATGTCTCACAGGCCACATCTAGTAGAGTCATGTTCATCGGTGTGAGTTGCGACACATCTATGAGTGAGAGGCTATAGGACGGTAGGAAGTTACACTTTTTTAATTATTCTTGAAGTTGTGCCATGGAGTCTAGCTCTATAAATGTCCTTTTCCTAATCCTTCTCTTGTTTTTATAGGATATTAATACAAGAAGGACTATTGCAAGGTGGGTGGAAGAGGAGATTGTGAATGAGGGAGTTCCTCCCCAAGATCCTCAAGATCCTTAAGGTGACCAAGTTCCTCAAGGCAACCAAGTTCCGGTTGAAGCTCCGGCCATGACCAATGAAGAGATTAGGTCAGGTTTTCTAACCTTAGCCGAAGCCATGTAGGTCCAACTTAATCGGGATGTGGGGCCTAGAGTGAATTCTATTGAGAGTGCTATGGCTTCTAGGTTGAGGGACTTTGTGAGGATGAATCCTCTGGTATTTCTTGGTTCTAAGGTGGAAGAGGATCCCCAAGCGTTTTAGGATGAGGTGTATAAGATAGTCAATTCTATGGCGGTGACTTCTAGAGTAAAAACGGAACTAACTTCTTACCAATTGAAGGATGTTTCCCAAGTTTGGTTCACTCAATGGAAAAGCAATAGGCCGGTAGGAGCGGATCCTATAGAATAGGAGGAGTTTAAGAAAGCATTCCTTGGTAGGTACTTTCCCCATGAGAAGAAGGAGGTTAAGGTGGATGAATTTATCAACCTTAGGCAAAGTAGAATGAGTGTGGAGGAGTATTCCTTGAAATTTACCCTATTGTTTAAGTATACTCCATCTTTGGTGTCCAACCCTAGGGATGAGATGAGTAGGTTTGTTACCGGTGCATCCGACCTAGTTGAGGAAAAGTGTCGTACGGCAATGCTCCATGATAAGATCAACATTTCTAGGCTTATGATGTATGCTCAATCTATTGAGGAGTCCAAACTGAAGAGGAAGAATAGGGAGTTAAAGAGGTTTAGGTCCGATGAGCAAGGTTAACCTAGGTTCAAGAAGAGACCTCTAAACAAATATTCTTCAAGCACTCCTAATCTTAACCAAGAGAGATGTGGTGGGCCTCCATTTGGTAAACCCACTTGTCACAATTATGGAAAGAAGCATTATGGGAAGTGCCTAGAAGGTACTAGTGAGTGCTATGGTTGTGGAAAGAATAATCACCAAGTGAAATATTGCCCTACTATTATGGCCAAAGGAAGGGAGGCCAAACAAGATTCTCTTGATGGGTCGGATCCTAATTCTCCCAAGAGAAAATGTTTCTATGTGCTTCAAGCTAACAAGGTCAAAGGAGCTAATCCGGATGAAGGCACCGGTAAGTGATAGTTCCTTATAGATGTGAATGTTGTATTGAGGTCCTTATTTTATTTTCATGTTAGCCTTTGTTGGGTTTACTCCTAAGTGGGGGATAGTATGTTGAATAGTAAGGTTGTTAAGAGTTTTGATATCCTTATCTCTTTCCTTCTATTCTTATTCAAGCTTGAGACCAAGGGTTCCTTGTAGCTTGTTTCATATTTTGAAGTCATGTGTGAATATGTGTTTCCATGGTCTCCTTATGTTATGCATGTTCTTTATGAGTTTATGTTTAAATGAGAAATTGAGTTTTTCATGAATTATGTTCCTCATGTTGATATGCGTTTAGTATGAGTTGTATGTATGCTTCATGAGGTTGCATTGATGAACAAGCCTAAATGTGCTTTTATGAAGAAATTGCCTAATGTGCTTAATGATGTTATGATGATAATGATATGAGTTGGAGAAGGTAACTCCTCCTATGAAATGAGAAATGTTGAAGTAATGATGCATAATGAGTTTGTAGATGTAGTTCCTTCCTTCTTGTGCTGCATTGAGCTTATTGATGTGGAGTTGATGTTTCCTCCTAGTTTTGTGCATTGTTTATGATGTTGCATGCATGATTGGTTGCTAGTCTTGAGTCGTTAACCCCATAATGTGTTTAAAGTGTCATTCGAGGATGAATGTTCCCAAGTGGGGATAATGTAACGACCCGTAAAATGAATAGGTGAAACTAGAGCCTAACTAGTGTGTCTTTGAATTGTTAGGGGATTTCTTGTTGAATAATGTTCTCCCGAGCTTATGTTGAGGGGTTTAGGGGTTACACGTCATGGTACAAGTCCCCAAGGACCACCCAAGGGATCTTTGTGGAGAACCCTAAGCCTAAACCCCAAGACCCCAAGAAACCAAAAAGCGGGAAATTTGGGATGACCTACGGATGGGGACCTACACCCCGTAGGTCAATCCACCCCCCGTGGATGGCCTCCGTATGTCAAGGTCCCCAAAACCATGTTGCAGCCACGAACCACGAAGTGACAGCATGGTCTGTGGGTGGAGTTTCGTGGATGGCACCTGTGCTTGTTGTCAAGCTCGGCCATGGTAAGGGTCGTTTATTAAATTCCTCTTTTAGTTAGTTTAGTTAATGGACGATTATTATTGGTTGATTAACATATTTTAAGGCTTTTTAAAGTATTAAAACACATTTACAACTCATTATTTCAAAACCCAAAATACAAACCTCCCCTCTCTTCTCAAAAGTTCTCTCTCTAGAAACCTCTGTTGGAGGTGAAGGAAGCAAGCTTTGAAGGTCAAGTTTTCAACATTTTCATGTGATTTTCGTGGATTTCTTCCATAAATGGTATGGTATTCTTCATCCTTGACTTAGTTTCTTTAAAGGAGCCAATTTCAAAAGTGATTTTAAATCTCCAATGTTTCCCCAAAGACCCTGGTTTTAAATCTTCGCATGGGTTCGATTCTAAAAGTTTTCCAAAGGCTTCATTATATTGAGTTATGAATGAATTGTGGATTTAAAGATGAATGAAGATGATTTCTCCATTGAACCCATCTTTTCCCCCAAATTCTTAAGTTGTGAATTGTGATTGGGAATTGATTGATCATGAAAGTATGTTGAATTTTTTATGTTTATATTGAATTAGTTATTGAATTGTCTCAATTTTCTTATCTATTGTAGTATCTTCGATTTATGGGTTAATGTTGGTTTATAGCGTTGAAAGGCAAGTTCATGAAAGATCTATGTATGAATGTGATGTGAAGTAAATATGTGTGATCTCAATGAAATTGTTATGATCAGGTTTAGAATGAAATAGTGTTATGATTGAAAGCATATTCTCAATTAACTCTCATGAATGATGATGATAAAATTTGAAGGGTTTTCATCTATATGATGTATATCTTGAATTGGTAGGCTTATGCATCCTTTTCTTGAATGAATGAAAGTAATGTGAATATTGTATCTTGAATTGGTAGGCTAAGGCATCCTTTCTTGTATTGATGAATGTGATCTTGAATGAAGTATCTTGAATTGGTAGGCTAAGGCATGCTTTTCTTGTATGATAAATGTGTATTAACTAAATTATCATAGCATCAGTAGACCTATTGTTGGTAGCCCTTTCACAAATGACTAATGAATGTAATGATAATCTAGAATTGGTTGACCAAATGTTGGTAACCCTTTCCTAAATGAATGTTGAAGTATTCTAGGCTATGACATGAACCGATAGACCTAACGTTGGTAGCCCTTCATAGTGAGTCTAGAAACTAATGTGATGATAAACCTTGAAGCGGTAGTCTAATGTTGGTGGCCCTTTCTTATGTGAAATAATGAAACTTGAAGCGGTAGAACTTATGTTGGTTTCCCTTTCTTGGAAAGTCAATGAGCTATCCATATAATGTACCTTGAAGCGGTAGACCTAATGGTGGTGGCCCTTTCAAGTGTAATGTACTTTGGGTCGGTAGGCCTAATGTTGTTGGCCCTCTCTAGAACAATAATGTAATGTAAATGAAACTACTCTATGGGAATGTAGGTTAAGTACCAAGAGGATATGGTAAGATGGAAGTTCTCCCTATGTTAGGCCGAATTTGAATGAACGTCTTTATTATCCCATAACTATGTGCCCACATAGGTCCTAGCTATTGGATCCACTTAAGCTAAACGTATCGGTCTTACCTTTTTCAAGTAGACCACCTATTTACGGTGTGGGGCTTCATGACACCAGATTCCATCTCTTGCTCACATGGTCTATGTTGGTTAAACGCTTATTCCTATCATGTAAGATGTGCATTATGGTTTCTTGAGGAGTTCAATGAAGTGTAACTGGTATTATAGGAGTCCATCCATGCATTAAACGAGTAGGCTTGGAGAGGGCTATAGTGAGTTCTCTAAGGTCTTAATGACTATTGTATGAAATTGCTCCAAATGAAGTTAATGAAGAATGTTGACTCTTATATGCCTAATGTAATGATGCACGGTACACTTGGATTGTATTATGAGTTATTTCTTATCATTCCTTAAGTAATGTTTATGTCTCTTATGTATGAGTATTGTATGAAGATGGAAAGGATGAATGGTAAGTTCACTTTTGGTGGCCTAATGTGGTATCTAGTGTGGATGGTGGTATGGGACGCTATTCATACATTGCACAAGGTATGGCTTGGGGTTACTTGAGGTGAAAGCTTAATTTAATAAAATGTCATGTATGTTGATTTTGTTCAAATGTGAAGAAATGACTTGTATGTTGGTTATGGTTGCATATTATGCCTCTTATTCTTATGTTCATGAAGTTTTCTCAAATTGGCATAAATCATGACTTTCAAACAAAATGTATGTTTTAAGCATATTTTTGCATGGCTATCATACTTGGTACTTAATTGTGCTAAACCATATTCCTCTTATTTTACTACTAGTGTAGGTTCCGGCAAGTGAGTTGATTTTCTCTCTAGTTCAAGGGCTTGGATTTGAGATTCTCCAAGACTAAGTGGTATGTCCTCATATATCGAGGACAAGTACTTGATGTTTCATAACTTTCATGTAAAAGACTGTTGTTAGACTTTTGATTGTAAAGGGTTATGACCCTACTTTTGTTTTGGATATTATTTTTAGATGGCCATTTAAGACAATAGACTTCTGTTGTTTTAAATAAAGTTTTGATTGTATGGATTTAAATGAGTTTTGATTCTGTACCATTTTCCTTATATCGAATGTTATGAATGCTATGAGGCTTGTATGAGACTTTTCGTAGTATTGTACGTTGTGTCGCATCTAGGGTATACACTTGGGTCGTGACAAACATGGTATCATAGCATAAGGTTATGCGAATGGTTTTTAAGATTGATGTCTCACAAACCACGTCTAGTAGAGTCTTGTTCATTGGTGTGAGTGCGACACATATATGAGTGAGAGGCTATAGGACGTTAGGAAGTTACACTTGTTTCATTATTCTTGATGTCGTGCCATAGAGTCTAGCTCTATAAATGTCTTTTTCCTAATCCTTCTCTTCTATTTATAGGATATGAATACAAGAAGGACTACCGCAAGGAGAGTGGAAGAGGAGATTGTGAATGAAGGAGTTCCTCCCCAATATCCTCAAAGTCCTCAAGGTGATAAAGTTCTTCAAGGCAACCAAGTTACGGTTGAAGCTCCGACCATGAGCAATTAAGAGATTAGATCGGCTTTTCTAACCTTAGCCCAAGCCATGACGTCCCAAGTTAATCGGGATATGGGGCCTAGAGTGAATTCTCTTAAGAATACTATGGCTACTAGGTTGAGGGACTTTGTGAGGATGAATCCTCTGGTATTTCTTAGTTCCAAGGTGGGAGAAGATCCCCAAGAGTTTTTGGATAAGCTGTATAAGATAGTCAATGCTATGGGGGTGACTTCTAGAGAAAAAGTGAAACTAGCTTCTTACCAATTGAAGGATGTTGCCCAAGTTTGGTTCACTAAATGGAAAAGCAATAGGCTGGTAGAGCGGGTCCTATAGAATGGGAGGAGTTTAAGAAAGCATTCCTTGTTAGGTACTTTCCCCATGAGAAGAGGGAGGTTAAGGTGGACAAATTTACAACATTAGTCAAGGTAGCATGAGTGTAGAGGAGTATTCCTTGAAATTTACCCTATTGTCTAAGTATGCTCCATCTTTGGTGTCCAACCCTAGGGATAAGATAAGTATATTTGTTACTTGTATATCCGACCTAGTTGAGGAAGAGTGTCGTACGGCGATGCTCCATGATGACATGAACATTTCTAGGCTTATGGTGTATGCTCAATCTATTGAGGAGTCCAAACTTAAGAGGAAAAATAGGGAGTTGAAGAGGTTTAGGTCCGATGATCAAGGTCAACCTAGGTTCAAGAAGAGACCTCCAAACCAAGAGTCTTCAAGAACTCCTAAGGTTAACCAAGAGAGAGGTGGTGGGACTCTATTTGCTAAACCCACTTGTCACAATTATGGAAAGAAGCATCATGGAAAGTGCCTAGACAGTACCAGTGGGTGTTATGGCTGTGGAAAGAATGATGACCAAGTGAAAGATTGCCCTACTCTTACGGCCAAAGGAAGGGAGGCCAAACAAGCTTCTCTTGATGGGCCGGATCCTAATGCTCCAAAGAGAAACCATTTTTATGTGCTTTAAGCTAACAAGGACAAAGGAGCTAATCCGGATGAAGGCACCGGTAAGTGATAGTTCCTTATAGTTGTGAATGTTGTATTGAGGTCCTCATGTTGTTTTCATGTTAGCCTTACTTGGGCTTACTCCTAAGCGGGGATAGTATGTTGAATAGTAAGGTTGTTGAGAGTTTTGATATCCTTATCTCTTTCCTCCTATTCTTATTCAAGCTTGATACCAAGGGTTCCTTGTAGCTTATTTCATGTTTTGGAGTCATGTGTCAATATGTGTTTCCATAGTCTCCTTATGTTATGCATGTTCTTGATGAGTTTATATTGAAATGAGAAATTGAGTTTTGATGAATTATATTCCTCATGTTGATATCCATTTAGTATGAGTTGTCTATATGCTTCATTAGGTTGAATTGTTGAACATGCCTAAATGTGCCTTTATGAAGAAATTGCCTAATGTGATTAATGATGTTATGATGAGCATGATATGAGTTGGAGAAGGTAATTCCTCCAATGAAATAAGAAATGTTGAAGTGATGATGCATAATGAGTTTATAGATGATGTTCCTACCTTCTTGTGTTGCATTGAGCTTATTGATATGGAGTTGATGTTTCCTCCTAGTTTTGTGCATTGTTTATGATGTTTCATGCATTATGGGATGCTAGTCTTGAGTCTTTAACCCCTTAATGTGTTTAAAGTATCATTCGAGGATGAATGTTCCCAAGTGGGGGATAATGTAACGACCCGTAAAATGAATAAGTGAAACTAGAGCCTAACTAGTGTGTCTTTGATTTGTTAAGGGGTTGCTTGTTGAATAATGTTATCTCAAGCTTAGGTTGAGAGGTTTGGGGGTTAAACGTCAAGGTACGACTCCCTAAGGACCACCCAAGGGGTCCTTGAGGAGGAACCTAAGCCTAAACCCCAAGACCCCAAGAAAATCAAAAAGTTGGAAATTTGGGATGCCTACGGATAGGGACCTACGCCCCGTAGGTCCATCCACCCCCCATGGATGGCCTCTGTAGGTCAAGGCCCCTAAAACCATGTTGCAACCACGAACCACAAAGTGACAACAAGTTCTGTGGACACACCCACGGTCCATGGGTGGAGTTTCGTGGATGGCACATATGTTTGCTGTCAAACTCGGCAAAGGTAAGGGTGGTTTAGTAAATTCCTCTTTTGGTTAGTTAATATATGGACGGTTATTATTGGTTTATTAAGATATTTTAAGGGCTTTTAAAGTATTAAAACACATTTACAACTCATTATATCAAAACCCAAAATACAAACCTCCTCTCTCTTCTCAAAAGTTCTCTCTCTAGAAACCTCCATAAGAGGTGAAGGAAACAAGCTTTGAAGGTCAAGTTTTCAACCTTTTCAAGTGATTTTCGTGGAGTTCTTCCTAAAAATGTATGGTAGTCTTCATCCTTGACTTAGTTTATTTCAAGGAGCCAATTTCAAAAGTTATTACAAATCTCCAATGTTTCCCCAAAGACCCTAGTTTTCAATCTTAGCATGGGTTTGATTCTAAACGTTTTCCAAAGGTTTCATTGCATTGAATTATGAATTAATTGTTCATTTAAAGATAAATTAATATTATTTGTTCCTTGAATCCATGTTTTCCCCCAAATTCTTAAGTTGTGAATTGTGATTGAGAATTGATTGATCATGAAAGTATGTTGAATTTTTTATGTTTATATTGAATTAGTTATTGATCATGTCAATTTCCTTATCTATTGTAGTATCTTAGATTTACGGGTTGATGTTGGTTTATATCCTTGAAAGGTAAGTTCAAGAAGGATTTATGTACGAATGTGATGTGAAGTATATATGTGTGTTCTCATTGAAACTGTTATGATCAGGTTTAGAATGAAATAGTGTTACGATTGAAAGCATATTCTCCATTAACACTCATGAATGATGATGATAGAATGTGAAGGGTTTTCTTCTATATGATGTATATCTTGAATTGGTAGGCTTATGCATCCTTTTCTTGAATGAATGAAAGTAATGTGAATATTGTATCTTGAATTGGTAGGCTAAGGCATCTTTTTCTTTTATTGATGAATGTGATATTGAATGAAGTATCTTGAATTGGTAGGCTAAGGCATCCTTTTCTTGTATGATGAATGTGTATTGACTAAATGATCATAGAATCGATAGACCTAATATTGGTAGCCCTTTCATAAATGACTAATGAATGTAATAATAATATAGAATCAGTAGACCTAATGTTGGTAGCCCTTTCCTAAACGAATAATAAAGTATTCTAGGCTATGACATGAACCGGTAGACCTAATGTTGGTAGCCCTTTATAGTGAGTCTAGAAACTAATGTGATGATAAACCTTAAAGCGGTAGACCTAATGTTGGTGGCCCTTTCTTGTCTTAAATGATGAACCTTGAAGTGGTAGACCTAATGTTGGTGGCCCTTTCTTGGAAAGTCAATGAGCTATCCATATAATGTACCTTGAAGCGGTAGACCTAATGATGGTGGCCCTTTCAAGTGTAATGTACTTTGGGTCGGTAGGCCTAATGTTGGTGGCCCTCTATAGTAAAATAATGTGATGTAAATGAAACTACTATATGGAAATGTAGGCTAAATACCGAAAAGATATGGTAAGATGGAAGTTCTCCCCACGTTAGGCCGGATTTCAATGAACATCTTTCTTATCCCATAACTATGTGCCCACATAGGTCCTAGCTAGTGGATCCACTTCAGCTAAATGTACCAGTCTTACCTTAGGCAAGTAGACCACCTCTTTACGGTGTGGGGATTCATGATGTCGGATTCCATGTCTAGCTCACATGGTCTATGTCGGTTCAACACTTATTTCCATCATGTGAGATGTGCATTATGTTTTCCTGAGGAGTTCTATGAAGTGTAAGTGGTATTATAGGATTCCATCCATGCATTGCACGAATAGGCTTTGAGAGGGCTATAGTGAGTTCTCTAAGGTCTTAATGACTAATGTATGAAATTGCTCTAAATGAAGTTAATGAAGAATGTTGACTCTTATATGCTTAATGTAATGATGCATGGTACCCTTGGATTGTATTATGAGTTACTTCCTTGTCATGCCTTATGTAATGTTTATGTCTCTTATGTATGAGTATTGTATGAAGATGGAAAGGATGAATGGTAAGTTCACTTTTGGTGGCCTTAATGTGGTATCTAGGGTGGATGGTGGTATGGGACGCTATTCATATATTGCACAAGGTATGGCTTGGGGTTACTTGAGGTGAAAGCTTAATTTAATAAAATGTCATGTATGTTGATTTTGTTCAGATGTGAAGAAATGACTTGTATGTTGGTTATGGTTGTATATTATGCCTCTTATTCTTATGTTCATGAAGTTTTCTTAAATTGGCATAAATCATGGCTTTCAAACAAAATGTATGTTTTAAGCATATTTTTGCATGGCTATCATACTTGGTACTTAATTGTTCTAACCTATATTTTTCTTATTTTACTACAAGTGTAGGTTCCAGGAAGTGAGTTGATTTTCTCTCTAGTTCAAGGGCTTGGATTTGAGATTCTCCAAGACTAAGTGGTATGTCCTCATATATCGAGGACAAGTACTTGATGTTTCATAACTTTCATGTAAAAGACTATTGTTAGACTTTTGATTGTAAAGGGACGTGACCCTACTTTTGTTTCGGATATTGTTTTTAGATGGCCATGTGAGATAATAGACTTCCGATGTTTTAAATAAAGTTTTGATTGTATGGATTTAAATGAGTTTTAATTATGTACCATTTTCCGTATATCGAACGTTATGAATGCTATGCGGCTTGTATGAGACTTTTCTGAGTCTTGTACGTCATGTCGCATCTAAGGTATACCCTTGGGTCGTGACAATAGGAAAACTCACACAAATGTAGGATCTTATCCCAATGTCCTCCAAAATCGATCACACATACCCTCAACATGTCTTCTAACACTTGAATAGTCCTCTACGACTGTCAGACCGTCTGGGGATGGAAGATTGTACTAAAACTGAGTTGTGTGCCCAGTCATCATGTAATTTCCTCCAAAACTTGGAAGTAAACTGAGTACCATGATCTGAGATAATAGAAAGGGGCACCCCATGCAACCTCACTATCTCTTTCACATAAACCTTAGACAATTGTTCAGTATTATAATCTATTCTTACCGGGATAAAATGGGCTGACTTAGTCAACCTATCAACCACTACCCAAATAGAATCAAACTTCCCCAACGTCTTGGGAAGACCAACTACAAAATCCATGGCTATCATCTCTCACTTCCATTCCGGAATTGGCATTCTTTGAAGCAAACATGCAGGCCTTTGGTGTTCATATTTCACTTGTTGACAATTTTGACACTTAGCCACAATCTCTGTTATAGCCTTTTTCATGCCCGACCACCAATAAATTCGCTTCAAGTCTCGGTACATCTTGGTCACACCCGGATGAATGGAATATTGTGAACTATTAGATTCTGCCAATAATTTCTGGATTAAGTCATCGACTGGAGGAACACAAATTCTTCCTTTAAAACTAAGCACATCCTCCGCATCAAGAGTGGTCTCTTGTGCCTTGCCAATCACAGTCTTCTTCTTAAGTTCATTCAAATTTTCATCCTCAAATTGCTTGGCCTTGATCTCTTCAATGAATGTGGCCCTTACTTCAATACTAGCTAACACCCCACCTCTTTCTGAGATGCCCAACTGCATGAACTTAGACTATAAGGTCTAAATTTCCTTAGCCAAAGGTCACTTGGTTACACTTAAGCAAGCTAAACTACCCATACTCACCGTTTTTTGACTCAAAGTGTCTGCCACCACATTAGCCTTAGCCGAATGGTATTGAATAGTAACATCATAATCTTTAAGTAACTCCATCCACCTTCGTTGCCTCAAATTCAGATCCTTTTGAGTGAACACATGCTGCAAAATACGATGATCAGTAAACACTTCACACTTAACACCATAGAGGTAATGCCGCCAGATCTTAAGAGCAAACACCAATGTTGTCAACTCCAAATCATGTGTTGGATAATTCCTCTCATGCACCTTCATTTGATGTGAGGCATAAGCTATAACATTCTTATCTTGCATCAACACAGCACCCAAGCTAGAATGTGACGCATCACAATAAACAAAAAAATCTTTACTTTCCACCGGTAGTGCTAGGATAGGTGTTGTGGTCAAGAGAGTCTTGAGTTTTTGAAAGCTATCCTCATATTTTTTGAATAGTCTAAAATGTCATCAATAAAGACTATGAAGAATGAATCAAGAAATGTCTTGAACACCCCATTCATTAAACTCATAAAAGTTGCAGGCGCATTAGTCAAGCCAAAGGACATAACTAGAAACTCGTAGTGCCCATAGCGGGTTCTAAACGCCACATTGGGCACATCCTCAGGCGTAATTTTCAACTGATGTTATCCAGACCTTAGATCAATCTTGGAGAAAACTGATGCACCTTGCAATTGGTCAAAAAGATCACCTATTCGAAGCAAAGGATTCTTGTTTTTGAATAGTGACCCTATTTAATTGCCGATAATCTATACACATTCTCATACCACCATCTTTTTTCTTAACAAACAAAATCGGAGCACCCCATGGGGAAGCACTAGGACGAATAAATCCTTTATCAAGAAGCTCTTGAATTTGAGCCTTAAGCTCTCTTAATTCTGTTGAGGCCATGCGATATGGAGGGATAGAAATGGGGCGGGTACCAGGTTCTAAGTCAATCCAGAAGTCTATATTTCTATCCGGAGGCATACCAAGCAAGTCATTAGGAAACACTTCTCTAAATTCTAACACCACAGGAATAGACTCAATAGATGGAGTCTCAATCTCAACATCCCTAATATGAGCCAAATAAGCCAAACAACCCTACTCTACCAATTTTCTTGCCTGAATGGAGGATATGATCTTAGTTTGCTTAGGCTTGTACACCCCTTCCCACTCTAGTTTTTCCCTTCCCGGAAATTCTAGAGTTATAGACTTAGTATTACAATTAAGCACAGCATAATAGGGGGACAACCAAGTCATGCCTAGGATTATGTCGAAGTCAGTCATATCCAATATCACCAAATCATCCCAAGTCTGAAAACCCATAAACAAAATAGGACAAGCACGATAAACATGGGTGACTATGACAGACTTTCCAACTAGGGTAGAAACATGGATGAGGGCATCAAGTATATCACAAATCATAGCAAATGTTACGGCAAATCGCACGGACACATAAGAATAAGTGGAACCTGGATCAAACAACACATTAGCCATCCGGTCACAGACAACAATACTACTTGTGATCACCGCATCAGACGTCTCTACCTCACTCTTGCCCGGAAAGGCGTAACACTGAGCCATATCCTCATGTCGAGCAACTTCCCTACCTGGTTGCACGTTACCCCTGTCTACATTACCATTTCCTCTACCTCCACGGCCTCGCTGATTACCTCCTCGCCCACCTTGTGGACTCCCTCGACCATTATTACCATTTCCCGCGGGTACCACTGTTCTAGTCTGCTGCTGCATGGAATCTAACACACGTGGGTAGGGACAATCTCTCCTCATATGCCCAGGTTCTCCATAGTTGTAGCAAGTATGATCAAAAGATGGTTTGCCGCCCGTCGAAGGCGCGACTCTCTGGTTATCCCGAATCAAATTATGAGGTGGAGTTCCTGAGTAATTTCCTGTAGAGACGGGCATAGCGGACTGAATTGGTCTGGCTGCAAATGTTGGCCTCCTTGCCCCTTTGGCGTAAGAACCTTGAAAGTTGCCTGAATTTTTGGCTTTCTTAGCCAATGCCTTGGCCTGACCATCTCGCCTCACCCCCTCCACTTTCTTAACATAGTATGTTACCTTATTAAAGCTCCTTCATGCAGAGGTCATATGAACAGATAATACCTGCAACTCAGAATTTAGTCTCATAATAAATAAACGGATCCTCTCTTCCTCAGTAATCACCAATTGTGTAGCATATCTAGACAAGGCATAGAACTTGGCCTCATAGGCAGCCACAGACATACCACATTGCTCCAAAGCCACAAATTTATCCTTCTTGCAATCGCTCAAAGTCCTAGGCACATATTTCTCCAAAAACATAGCATGAAATTGGGTCCAAGTAAGTGGAGGTAAAGCTGAAGATCTGCATTCCATATAAGCTCTCCACCACAGCGTAGCCTCACCTTGAAGTTGAAAAGTCACGAACTCAACCCCATGCTGATGGACAATTTCCAACTTATGAAGTCTCTCATAGCAATCTAAAATAAACTCTTAAGCATCTTCTACTCTCAGAACCATGGAACATAGACAGTTTCAACTTCAAAAACTTGGTCAACATCTCATGTTCATTACCAGTCATAACAGGACCCAATAAAGGACAGAAGAAAACATCATTACTTCCAGTTACACCCACCTTAGGGACAGTGATAGCAATAGGAGGATTGGCGGGAGCTTGAGTTACTTGAACAGAAGGAAGCACTTCGGGACCAACCAACCCTTTCAGGAATACATGATCTGCTGAGATAACACTCGGTCGATTGGAGGAATGCCTGTTGTAGCAGCCTATACATCTTCCTCTTATCCAACCTCTTCAACATTCTCCTCTACCTCTTCATAATGCGAAGGAGGGTTCTAATTTCTGGGAGCATTCTCAATAGGAGCTCCATCCTTAGTAGGTGTTACTCTTCCACGGCCTCTACCCCTGCCTCGACCGCGACCTCTCGCTGCAGATTCCTCGGCTGGAGCATTGACGGGAGCTACGGGCCTGACGTCATTGAATCTAGTGTTAACCATCTGCGGACAGAAGAGTGAATGAGGTTAGATACCAATTTGAATCGCCAGATACCAATTGGAATCAAGTTATAGCACGAAAGAAGACAAATCAGAATAGAGAGATTTCTTAAAGTTATAGAGCCTCTCGAAGAAAACTACAGACGTCTCCATACCGTTTCGCAAGACTCTACTAGACTCATTTTTGTACATCGAGATCAAGGAATCAAGGCTCTGATACTAACTTTCTCACGACCCAGACCATCGTGATTGGCACCCACACTAACCCTCAAGTGGGAGAACCATTTATACTAATTAGCTAATCAACTTTATCAAAATACTAAGGCATTTAAGTTACAGAAGCAAGTTAAATGCTAAGGAAAGAAATAGAGTTCCCATAAACTCCAAACAAAAGTCTAATAATAATAAACTAACATTGAGGAAGTAATGCCTAGAACCTGAAAGTCAATGTACCAAAACATCTAACAATGAACCAAAGTTTAAACAGGAAGGGTTACAACCCCAAACTAACGAACTAACAACTAACTAGAAAGTCTAAGTCCGAAATGTGGACATACACGAAAGGAAAACTCATGGCAGCCTAGAAGAACTGGTTCACCCTTGAATTCGATCGGCGATAACTGATCTTCTAAACGAGGTATGTCAATGGCCGTCTGAAGATGCCTTGTACTCAACAAAGAAAGAGTAAATACAATATCAGTACACAACCATAGTGTACCGGTAGGATCACGCGGTTATCCCACTAAGTACAGCATACATAACCCATTACAACAATATAATCACATGCATATATTGAACATATACAATATTATCAACATTTACGAACAAGGTACAGTTTCACATTTCTCAAGATACAAATTATATCAAATTATTGGTCATCTCATGGAACCCAAACCCAACACTATTAGCATTCCGGAACGTTGTACCCGATCTAATGTTTATGCCGAAACGTGGCAACCGATCCAAGTTAGTGGGTCGGAACGCAACACCCGATCTATTCAACAAGCCACAATCACAATCACAAGTATATTTCTCATAATCATACAAACAAGTCATGATCCATGGCATTCAAAATTCATTTATCCTCATTTACAATTAATGTGATCAATAATGCAACATTCGCATACATACTTGTATCATAATGAAGCAAGAACAAACATAGATCACACAATCATAGAATCACAACCATCACCTACCTCGAAACAAGCTTGAAACCCTTAAGAAACTTGATCCTTCCCTTTTCGGATTCGTTCCGCTTGTTCTTGGTCTACAAACAATTGTAATAACACGAAAATCAGCAAACAATCATCAATTACCCTAATTACTAACAATTTATCAACCTTAGATCATACCCATGATCCCAATATTCAAATTAGGGCTTTTCCCACCATAATTCTCAGATCAAAGCTCTTCCCCATCAATGATTATCCATTATATTACGTTTCACGGATCGAAAAATAGATTCGGGGAGTGAAAATCTTACCTTTAGCCTCAAGAAGGGTGGAAAACTGTCAAGAAAAGACATGGGTTCGTTCCTTAACTCTTGAATTGAAAAATTGCAGAATAAAATATTTTTGGGGTTTATTTATGACTTTAAGTCGCGTTTGGCCCGCCACAACGGTCCTCACTCCACTACAGCGGCCCCGCCCTGGCTGCAGAAATCTCCACCAAAGCGGCTTGCACGAAACAGTGAGCTATTTTAATAAATCAATTACCCCCATTTCACAACACACCTTCAACCAACGACATTCATAAACTACACATTCACACTAAGATCAATTTCGAGCGTTCTACTTGCCCGAATTCAATTCCGTAAAGTCGTACGAGTTCCTTAACAACTTATCTATCTACTCATGTAATCAAAATCATAATTAAATCACCCGATTGTTACCAGATTTTCCTACACCTTAATGACTCCGATTTCGTCCAAATCAGGACTATGTTGGGAAATTTCAAGTTACTATGGAAAAAAATTTTGGTCCAAAATTTTTCCCCGTTGGCTTTTCTATAACGACAAAAACCGATCGTTACAGTTGTGGACATGTTGACTCCTTTATTCATTTATTTTTTCGCAATATGAATCTCAAAGATTATAATGAAAAGTAATTGTTATTTTTCTTTTCGATGAATATAATATTATTATTATTTGGAAATACTTGTCGAATTCAGAGGTAAAATGGAATTAAAGCTATGATAACTAGTTGAATAAGTGCATTTGCAAGAAAGGTGCGGGATAAATTAGAATAGAAATAGTACTTTCACACATTAAAATTTAGGAATTTAATTATTAAAATTCGAAGCCGCTAATTTTTACTCTTTTCGTTCATTTTTATTTGTCCAATATACTAGAAAATAGTTATCCAATACTAAGTGTCCAGTTTGAAAAATAAAGAAATAATTTACCCTTTTGTGTCTATTTTACCCTTACTATTAAGGGAAAATTACGCGGATAAGAAAATATATACTAGTTAAATTAGTTAACATAGCTATAGTTTGAATCAATTACGGCTCACAACTTAATTTTAGCTATATTTTCGTTGCCTCTCTCCTCTTTTCCTCCCTCTCGCCTCTCTCTTTTTTATACATATATAAATACAAATTATACATATAAATCAATTATAGACAGATATACAAATATAATTAGTCTCTCTCTACTCTCTACCCTCTCTCCTTCTTCTCCCAATCTTGTTCGGTTCTCTCTCTCAATCTTACTCACCAGATATACAAATACATATGTGTACCAGCTACATATATACAATTTATCTGACAGATATACATATACAGTTCGTCTCTCTCCACTCTCTTCCTTTTCTCGCTCGCCTCTTACCATCAAAAAAAGCATTAGTTAAATTTTTCCTATATTATCCTTACAACTAATTCTTTTTTTAGATTTTGAAGAAATGTTTTAAAGGAGTAAATTACTAAAACTATTATGTTATTTATGCTTTCTTAATATGCATATAAAAATACTAGGAATATTTATTAGAATATTCATATTAATTACTAGAGTTAGGCAGCAGCAATGGTAGTTGTGGGGCTCCTAGAGGATTTAATTACTTCACCAACGACTTATGACCAAATAATGAAGTCGTTGAAAATTTTCATCTCTCACTCTAGCGGCTTTTAGGAATTTTGCCACGAATTTTTTTTTTTTTTTTTTTTTGGATAATTTCAGAGATCTCCCTTAAGGTTTGACTTTGTAACACTCACCTTTCTTGTAATTTGCAATGTTATACTTGCCTCCCTTTATTTGAGTTTTTAGTAACAAATCATTTAATTTATTAATTATTAATATAAAAATATTATGATATCACTAATTTACCCTTTCTAATATATCCTATTTTGTAGAAAAGTTTTTTTTCAAAAAAAAATTGTTATTAAATAAAACATTTCATCTTTCATTAAGAATATTTTTCATCTTCCATTAATCCATTCTGCTAAACATGTTTTAGAGTTGATGTCACCGATTTGTTTGTCTAATTTTACTGAAAATGAAGAATTTCATATCAAATGTTGAAACTTGAAAAATGGAGTAACTCAATTTTCATATCGACTGGAATGCAAACAAATTAGCATACATTTTGTTCTAATTTTTATCATTTTCTTTTCCTGTTCAGTAATTAAGTCATCTTAAAATATTATATTTTTATTGACACTATCATAAGTGATTTTATCGTGAATTGCATAAAATTATAAATTCATTTAAACAAAATGGTTTCGATGGAAGATGGAAATAAATCGATTATCAACAAATTTAAAAAAATAGAATTTTGAAGAGGGCAAATTAGTCAGATTATAATTTTTTATATTAATAATTAATAAGTGAAATGAATTGTTACCAAACACTCAAAATAAGAGAGGTAAGTATAATATCGTAAATCACAAAGGAGGTGAATGTTATTGAGTCAAACCAAAGGGGAGGTCTCTGAAATTATCCCTTTTTTGAATTAAATTTTGAAAAATACATTTAGTTATAAAATTTAGAAATTCAATACCAAGTTAAATTTGAGATCGAACTTTCAAAAATTTGAAAACACCGAAAAGATGGTATCACTTTTTTCAATTTAAATTATTCACAAAAAAAAATTAATTTTTTTTATAATCAAATATAATTTCAATTTTTAAATATACCATTTTCAGTTTAAATGTATTAATTTTTCCAAATTTTATAATGAAACATGATGAAAAGTCTACTTAATTTAATGAGTGAAGTGTCAATAACACACTTAAACTATCTTCTTTTTTAAGTTTATATCTAAACTATTGAAAATTTGAGTTTAATAACTAAACTACGAGAAACACACGTCTCTCTATCATTACACTTCATTGATGGTGTGTGCACTATACTCTATTTTATTTTAAAAGATTGCTACATTACACTCTGTACTAACAAAATATTTCATTTGATAAAATAATAAATAAATTATTAATATTAGTTAAAATTTACAAATTACTTTTCTTAAAAAAAAAGGTAAAATTTCTTTTATAAATTTTTTTAAAAAAAAATTCGTACTTCATCCCCCTTTTTCCATTTTTTTTTAGTTTTAAAAAAATCCTACATCACCCCATTATCCAAGTGGTATTTTACACACACCACTTAGATGTGTTTTCAATTGTAATAGTTTAGATATAAAATTCACGCTCTGAATAGTTTTGTTATGAAACTTTTAAAAAAGGATAGTTAAAATATGTTTGATACATGATTCTAATTTAAATTTTATCTGAATTGGCTTAACAGCTGATCAAACATATTTTTAAGTCACTTTTAGTTTTTGGAAATGTTTGACAAAGTTAAAAATATTTTGTTTAAAAAGTTAA
Organism: Solanum stenotomum; assembly: GCF_019186545.1. Lineage (NCBI taxonomy): Eukaryota > Viridiplantae > Streptophyta > Magnoliopsida > Solanales > Solanaceae > Solanum > Solanum stenotomum. The sequence goes on from NC_064283.1 coordinate 33,615,691, forward strand.
AAACCAAAATAGAACTCCCCTGGATTTTATTTTTTTGAGTTAAAAATCATTCAATGTTATTTGACTTAGAAACTTTTTTTTTCAACTTATCCAAACAAGCTCTTAATCTTCCTTTTTTCAGCTTGTGTTGAAGTATATGGAAAAACTATATATATGATGGTGTTTCTTATAAGAAACCATATCATCAATAGCAGAGCAAATCAATAATGAGTCATAAGATTTTGTTCCTTTGTCCTTTATTCGTCGTGTTAATATTCACCCAGAAAATCGATGCTGTGGATTACTCTGTGACCAACACGGCGGCAAACACCCCTGGGGGTGCCCGTTTCAATCGAGATATTGGAGCTCAATATAGTCAGCAAACACTGGCAGCTGCCACTTCCTACATATGGAATACCTTCCAGCAGCAGAATTCTCCAGCTGACCGCAAAAATGTACCAAAAGTAAGCTTGTTCATCGATGACATGAGTGGTGTAGCTTTTGCCATCAACAATGAGATTCATGTAATCATGTTAGTGCAAGGTACACATAAATAAACCCTCATGAATGCATGTCTCAAACTTACATATAAAAAATTCTCAGTAGAAACGATGTGCACAAAGTTGTATGATGTCCATATTTATTATTAAGTTTGTAGGCAGACGCCGATCCGCTCTGGTAAGTGGGGTAGGTCGACCTGTTAACTTCAAAAAAGATCATATATATATATATTGAAAAATTGACAAAAACTAGAATATAATTAACACTGCAATCAAGAAAAGCATACGAATGTTCTTGTGCTATTAGTATAAGCTAGAGGAACCATCCATGAGACCAGGATTTAAATCTATTGCTGAAGCCATTTTTTCACTGCTTTTATTTTAAATAGTTGAAAACATAATATTGATGCACCCAAAATCTTTAAATTCTGGATTCACCTCTGTTTGTAGGTCACTCAAGTTTGATTCCCCATATCCTCATTTTTGTTATATGATATATGATTTGCCTATTTTATTTTAAATCTTGGCCGCCTAAGCTCTAATTTCATTAAAAAAAAAAAGTCACTTTAATTTAAAAGTATAATTATAAAATAACATATTTTTTTTGCTTAGTTTGATTATTATTTTTTTGTAGTGCATCCGATCATCGATAAAAAATAGTAATTTGTGTACTATTCAAAATTTGAACGTTACGTTTGTGTTTTCAGGTATATCCAAGGTTACTCTGGGGACGTTAAGAGAGAGATCACTTGTGTATTATACCACGAAAGTTCTCACATTTGGCAGTGGAATGGAAATGGTAAGGCTCCTGGAGGATTAATTGAAGGGATTGCTGATTATGTGAGGCTCAAAGCTGGTCTTGGTCCAAGCCACTGGGTGAAACCAGGTCAGGGTGATCATTGGGACCAAGGCTATGATGTGACTGCTGCATTTCTTAGTTATTGCACAGTTTAAGAAATGGATTTGTGGCACAACTTAACAAAAAAATGAGAAATGGTTATAGTAATCAGTTCTTTGTTGACTTACTAGGAAAGACAGTTGATCAACTTTAGAGTGATTATAAAGCTAAATATCGCAATTAACTTTACCTATATATGTACCAATATTACAAGGCTATGCATGCGTCTCATGGCTTTTTTTGAGGATATTATAGTGACAACAATAATATAATAAAAATAAACTTTCTAGGGGTTCATTTTACAACTTATTTCATTCGTGTGACTAATTGGTTAGCAACTCCAGTGCAAGCATCCAAGTATATTTGTTGAAATTACTTATCATTCAGATTCGGGTAGAAAAATATTCTTAAATTATGTGAAATTGAACAAAAATGTCATTACTGAATAGTTTGGTTTAAAATTACCTTTATAGTCCATAGTTTGATCCAAAAATGTCTCTATTGTTACTTAATAGGTCAAAAATGTCCCTTTTCAAAAAAAAATATAAATAAATAAATAAATATATATATATATATATATATATTCCTTTACATTTTTTAACACAATATGATTCTAATGACAGTTCTTTTTGTTAGCAAATGCTTGTCCTAGTTCAATTCGAAAAATATAAAATATTTCTTATTTTATTAGATTTTTTATCGTTATCTAGATGAAAATTAATGATGGAGTTAGTATGATCTTATATATATGACTTTCAATTAAAAAGGTACATGTAGTTATTCTATTTTTAAATGATAAAATGAGATTAAGAAGAAAACAAAAATGTATTTTTTTTATTTATTAATTAAAGTGATTTTAATAAGAAAAGAGACAAGAATATTTTTTTTTAAATAGTATTTTTTATCAGGAATAAAATGTGCTTAAAAAATATTTATCACGAAAAGGAACATTTTTTACTCGTTAAATAACAATAGGGGACTTTTAGGTCAAACTATTAGGGGCAATAGTATTTTTGGACCAAACTATTGATTACAGAAGCAATTTTAGACCAAACAATTTATTGAAGACATTTTCATTTCACATCACTTTTTTTTTGCGACAATTTTTACTCTTTTCCGTTTATGATTTGTTAGTCAATTTAAATTGGTTTATGTTGAATTATTTATTTGTGTTACGCTGAAAGTTTTGGTTTAATATTGAAGCAGTAAGCTCTCTTGAAATTCCTCAATTATATGTGATTTTAGTTTAGTTTATGAATTTTTTTCAATTTGTAAGTAAAAGCTCTGCTCTTTTATAAACAAAATAAATGAACACCAGGATAAAATAAGATTGTTAAATAGATTAAAGTTGGCAAAATTTTGAAAGTTGACTTTAATTATGTATTCCCGCTGTGTTAAAAAAGGAACGTTTAAAGATGGTACTAGCACATCATATTCACCCCGCAAGTTTCTTACTCTAGACTCTAGACAAATAGGTAATGGCTGCTTAAGTTATTTTTATTGAGCAATAGTGACATAAATTAGATTAATAGTTAATGAGTTGAAATTCATTTTTTGACTTCTTGTTAAGTTTTTTCCTTTCCTGTTTTTTTTTTTTTCATTTTGACCCATGTTATATAAAATGGAGAAGGACCTAAAATACCCTTGAACTCAAGGGCGGATCTATATGGAGGTTAGGGGGTTCACCCGAACCCCATTCGTTGGAAATTACACTGTATATTCTGTTTTCATGTATATATATGTTAAAATGAACCCCCTCAACGCATGTAAAGGGGCTAGCTTAGTGGTAAAGGAGGAATTCAAGAATTCGCCGGGACGTCTTGGGATTGATTCTGCGTAACAACACTTACCTTGATTTTTTTTTGTTTTCTTCATTTGGAAAATCAAATAGCAAGGCTGAGATGGACTCAACATTTTTGGGCTGGATCTTTCTTATTATTTTTTCATTTTTTTTAATGTTGTTTCTCCTTTTCAATATTCATTTGTTCAAATTTATTAGTCATATTATTTTCATTTTTTGTATTTTATTCTTTTTATCTCCATTGCTCATTTTATTTTTACGTAACTCTCTTTTTATATACTAATTCAAAGGTACTTTTTAAAAAACTGTCAATTATTCTTATACCTGAAATTGAGATAGAGAAAAAATATTCTAAAGGTAAGTTAAACTAAGAAGTTCAATGGCAAGAAGTCTGGACGTCCTAGCAATATGGAGAGGAAGGCAAAAACTGCCAAAAGTAATGGTTGCTACATATGCAGTGGGCCGCATGGCTACGCAAGGTGCCATGAACTGAAGAGCCTTGGTGCTATCCTGCAAGAGCGGAAGGAGAAGGATGCACAAGAGCAAGGACAAGGTGTAGAGACGATGCAGTTGGGCTTGATAGGACTATGTGGAGCCATCACGAAGCATCCAGGAAAGTCAAGAGAATACAACGCGCAGTATGTCAACATCACGATTAATGGAAGACCTACTTGTGCTATGGTCGACACGGGTGCAGAGGCCAACATCGTGACCAAGACGACAGCAACAAGGTTGGGGCTGAGTTACGGTCCAAGTAATGCCCATCTTAGGACGATCAATGCACCACCGATTCCCATGTACGGAGTCGCACATGTAGTAAGCATCACGCTAGGAAAGTGGCAAGGTAAAACCAACTTCACTATCGTTCCTTTGGACCTCTTTGATATCATTATAGGGAAAGATTTCCTCCAAGAGTGTCACGTGGTAATCGATCCTTACCTCCAACGACTTCTGGTCATGGAGAAAGAGGGATAATGTATGGGTGCCCCTGGTTAGGATACCAAAGACGGAAGGACAAATCTGAATAACATCCATGCAGCTCATGAGAAGCCTTAAGAAGAAGGATTCAGTGTTTATAGCCACCATTCCAAGTTCGAAAGAAGACAATGGTGCTAAAGAGTCCTTGCCACCATACATGGAGAAGTTTCTAGAAAAGAACAATGTCGTGATGCCAGAGGAGCCGCCAAGGCGCTTGCCTCCTAGGAAGGAGGCAGATCATAAGACCAAGTTAGAAGAGATAAAGAAGCAGCTGAGGGAGTTCCACGAGGGCATTGATCGAGTAAATGGACTGTTGGTCACGCATATGAAAAGACAAGACTCAATTGTCCATGCAGCAGCAATGCGACGTGGTTGTCACATCAATAGGTGGGGGAGAGTGTCATGACCCACCACTTTGCCTTTCAAATTTGGCATAAAATAAGGAGGAAGAATCTAGAGTTATGGAGAGGTTAGTGGAAGACTCTTGAATTCCCTAGATCTTTCCTTAGAAGATTCTAGAATGTCTTAGAAAATATCTTAGAAAGCCTTAGAATTCTCTAGACTAGTAGAGAATTCTAGAAGAGAGACTAGATATTTTCCAGGAAGGCTTTAAAATTCTCTAGAGTTGAAGACAATTCTAGAATATGGACTAGAATGTAATTATGTAGGGACTTATAAAGTAAATATTATTTATACTTATGCCCCTAGGATTGTAGTATAAATAGAGGGGCTCTCATTTGTAAATCATCAAACCAAGTGTAAAGAAATACAAAGCCTTCTTTCAGAGCTCTCTTAGTCTTTCTTTACATTCTCTTAGTGATCTTAGTTTCGAAGGGCTTACTTAAGCTTACAAGATTGTGAAAGGATCGTGAGTAAGTTATCGAGTGCCGCACATAGCTCTAGTGAAAGTCTAAGTCTGTGACAGTATGCTCCCTAGTAAGTTTGAAATGAAAGATCTAGGAGTTGCCGATTTGATATTGGGAATTAAGATTCATAAAACTCCTCACGGTCTAGCATTGTCTCAACCTCATTATATTCGAAAGGTACTTGAAAATTTCAAGTACTTGAATTTCAAAAGGGCAAAGACCCCAATTGATGTGGACCTTGATCTTGCTAAGAATAAAGGTGAAAGTAAGTCTCAATTGGATTATGTTAGAGTATTGGGAAGTTTGATGTACGTCATGAACTGTACACGACCATACATAGCATGCGCTATAAGTAAAATGATTCAATACACAAGTAATCCCACTCAAAATCATGGAATGACAATGAAGAGGGTTTTGGGGTACTTAGATTACACTTAAAACTATGCTTTGAATTACAACAAATATCCAACCGTTGTTGAATATATTGATGCAAATTGGATTACTGGATCTTAAACTAAATCCATGAGTGGATATGTATTCACTGTTGGTGGAGGAGCAATATCTTGGAAATCATCCAAACAAACATGTATAGATCTCTCTACAATGAAGTCTAAATTCATCATCTTAGACAAGGCAGGTGAAGAAGTTGAATTACTTCGAAATTTCTTAGAAGATATTCCATTTTGGGCCAAACCAATGGCCCCTATATGCATACATTGCGATAGTCAAGCTGCAATAGGAAGGACTGGAAGCGTTATGTTTAATGGCAAGTCTTGTCACATACGACGGAGACACAAATCTATTAGACAACTACTATCTAGTGGAATTAACACGATTGACTATGTAAAGTCAAAGGATAATATGTCGAATCCACTTACAAAAGGCCTAACTAAATAGGGAGTTGAGAGATCATCGATGAGAATGAGACTATGGCTGAGGACAAGTCATCGTGTACCTAGAAGACTGAAGATCCGAAGATCTAGGGTCAAGGAGATCAAACAAAGTCATATATGACGGCTCAACATTGTCACAAATTATTTTATGGTCCATTATCATGATGAGATCATGTTCAGTAATCAGGATAAAGGCATTAGGACTCTTTAATAGTTTCTAAGTTTGATACAGGGTATATCAAATAGTGTATCTACGGGATAACACATTTAGAAACCACCTATGTAAATGTTAAGTGTAAGTCGCTTCAAGGAGATTTCGGTAAGGCCAGTTCTCTAAGCACTTATTAACCAAGATGTGTTCATGGATGAAACGAACAAAATAATGAGAACCAAAAACAGTTCAAGGTTTGATTGTGTGACTTATGTTGTGTAGGTATACACCAAAGCTCGACGATTCAAAGATATCAAATCTACCGATTGACTGAATATATCCGATATATGTTCACTACAGAAAGTTCAAGGGAAACCTACTTATCCAGATATAATAAATCATTACTTACGAGACACATAAGTTTTTCATGCATATGTTTTAACAATAGTCATTCCCCATTCATGTGGGGGATTGTTGGGTTTTAGCAAGGTGTGAATGGGAAATAAGAATGAATGAGAAATTAGAAAATGTGGGGAACCAATTTGGAAGGAAAATGAAAAGTCATTTCTCTCGTATTAGTGAAAGAAAGGAAATGTGTTGTCCTTATTTTAGGAAACACTTAATTTATCTCTTAAAGGTTTAAGTAGAAGGTGTCCCCTCGCATCGTCGTCGTCACTCGCTCAGCCTCGGTCTCGGCTTCTGCTTTGGCATTGGCTTTGGCAAATGATGTGATTGATTGATAATATTTTAAGCAAAATTTATTTAATCAATATCATTAATTAATTTTTTTTTTCTTAAAAAATAATTCAGAATGTTAATTAATTAATTAACAAAATTAATTTTGGGTAACAAAATTATGTAAAATTTTGTGTGTAACGGTAAAGTTGTTTAGAAGGGACTTGTTCCTTCCGAACAGACATTTCTTTTCCCAAAAGACACAAACATTCGGGAAAGACATGTCTGAACAAATGCATTCACACTCTTGTCCGAACAGACACGTTCCTTGCTGCAATTGGCTATAAATAGAGAGATTTCTCTCATTTTTCAAACACTGAAAACTTTCTCTCTTCTCCATACATTTTCTTAAAAATCAATTTGTCGATCGACTAAGTCAGTGCGTGCCCTTGTTGTTGTTCTTAGAGTTCGCTGAAATTATTGAAGTTTGAGGTACCACTACTTCTTTTATAGTTAATTTGTTTTATCTTGGGAGAATTAATTTACAACCTCGGATACTTGAGAGGATTAAATTTCTTAAGGATACATAGTGGGTTCTATGGACTCATATTATTTATTTTCTGTCTATTTCATCTAATCTGTTTCTGTTTTTACTAACTTGAATACAAGAGATAGCAGAAAGTTGTGACAAACAAAAAAAAGAGTTTGCTAGCCTAATAAAAATATGAGCTATATGACTAACATCGAGACTTGATATTATGTTTGTAGAAAAAGTACTTCGCTGGTACAAGCAAACAAGATGAGAAAATTGGTGCTATTTGTTGAAAGTAAGAAAAGCAAATTATATTGCGTGCTTATCTACTATGGAGGTTGAAGTAAAAAAAATTAAGCTTCAATAAGTGAAAAATTGAATTGATTTTACTATATCAAACACTTCAATTTGAGAAAATAATTTTTCAAATTTTGATTTATTGTGATAGCACCAATATTATTGATAGAGTACAAAATCATTATTAAAACGGTAAATTCAGACTCATGAGGAAAAAACATAATATTGTGAGATCATATTGATCAATGGTATACCATCAATATTAATTGTGTTAAAATTTGTGACAATCTTACAGATTTGTAAACTAAGGCCTTAGCAAGATAAAGAGTTTGAAAGACATCGAGGGGAGGGGGATGAAATTGAAGCTCATAAATTTCTGAGTCATATATGAGGAAATTCAACCTGGAGACTAGAGATCCTATAACCAAGTTCAATGGGAAGAACGAATCATATGATGACTTATTGTGAAATGCACTAATATTAATTTTATTCAATCTCTATGATGTAAGCGCATTTATCCTATAATAATTTGTTGAGGTTGAGTCTTTGAACTCTTAATGAAAGTTTGTATCTCGTATAAGTGGGGTATCAAATTATACTAGCACTCTTGACAGATTTCACCTATGTGAGTGAGAAAGTAGACTGCTTTCTATGAGAATGAGCTTGTTCTCAAAAACACTCATGAAAATCGGGATAACACAAGATTGTTATGTGCTGGCTAAAAAAGCTTATGTCAACATCTTGATTGTTGTATGTAAGCAATGATACTTTATTTCCCTTAATCAGTCATAGTCAAGTCAGGGACCACTACTGACTCTGGAGTAAAGATTATTGTTTTACTAAATGAAGGTTCGATGCAAAGCGCACCTTCATTATGCATAATAGTCTACCTTCAACTAAGTTGTGAAGAACTCTTATCTTAATATTAAAATGAGCGGGGGACTGTTGATGTGATATTTAAATATTAATAAAATATATTATATGTCACATTATGTATCATGTTATGTATAGTGGTGGACATTACATTTCTGCTTCTTTACTCTCATCAATTGTGGAATAAAGTGGTCATTAGTTGTTAGAATGTATGTAACCACCAACTCTGCATTTCACCCATTATTCTATCTTTATGTCTTGTAACTTATGTAACATTTGAGCCATTCATTTGGCAAATTAATACCCACTATATTCCTATTCATTGCAAGGAAGAATTCATCACCTATAAAATAGTGTGGTCTTCCTTTGTGTTGGATATAAGAATAAATAAGAAGAGAAATAATGTAAGTACAGATGAGAAGTTTATATTGAGGTTAGTGTAGTGAAAGAGAGAGTTGAGACAAAGAAAAATATTTTAAGTCTTCAACTATATTCACTATGCAAAAGAGAGTATTTATATGCTGAAGGAAGGTGTTCTTTTTGTGAAGCTTTGAACTCTTCAACTAATCCAGAGTTGCTTGAGTTGTACAACGTTGTTGGGCTGTTGTATCCTGGAGGGAACAAGTCAAGAGACATATTGATGGGATCGGTGTAGATTATGTTGCAGCAGGCTTGAGTCTCCTTAAAGAGAACGAGATATCCACGCCTCAACCTAAATATTTATTTATTCATTTTTTGTCATTTTATTTTCAACTGTAATTTATTGTATTTGTGGTATATTACACCAACACTGCATAATAAAGATGGAACCCAAAAAAATAAATACTAATTGGAAGCACCAAATAACAATTTACCAAACTCCTCCAAATGTTGGTGGAAGAGAGAACGAGACAATAACCAAATTCTCGTAGCCGGAAATAGGTGTCTTTCTCAACGGTGGTTTGTTGAACAAACCCCACTTGATCTTGATTGGAAATAATAATAGGTGTCGAAAAAGCAAGATCAACATAAAGCAAAGTCGATCACGGCAGATATACTTCTTGCCCTCTCAGCCAAAAAGTTTGATATGAATGGAGTCACCGGAACATGAGACTCTCACAAGAAAATTACTATTAACTTCTAACGAAAAAACAGTGCCTCCCGACTATGGAGATTACTCAACTCCAACTACGCAAGCTAACTTAGTTGAAGCTACAGTTGGCTCTTATACCATTTACTATAAAAGTAAGTAATAATTTCAATGTATATTATCCAAAGAATATAATGATTTAAATATAGGTAAATAAAGGCGAACTAAGGTAACTAGATGTCTAAATTCCTAAAAATAAGCTAGAATATTATATACAAGGAAACATATAATTTTATTATTTTCTAACACGCATGTTCTCCACTTTCCTATATTATGAATTCTCCCTCATTTTTTCATTCTAAGGGGTCGTTCGGTAGGCCGCATCAAATGAAATAGTCTATGTATTATGTATGGTATTATTTAGTTCTATGTTTGGTAGGAATTTGAACCTATGTATAACTAATTTGTTGATTAGTTATACATCGTACATGGTATTATAGGATGTATTACTAATACCTCCAAATGGAAGGTATTAGTAATACATATGATATAATACCATGGGATAAGTCTATGTAAAGACAAAAATATCTCTCAAATCATTAAATATTTTATTTATTTTCTTAATTTTATGTTTTATATTTGTACTAGTAAATTTATTTAAATAAATTAGCTTACAAATTGTTTAGACATAGTTGTTTGTTACTAAATGAATTCAATACAAATCAATACAAATTTTGAAATGTGAGTTGTTTAACATTTACTAATTAAAAAGGCAAATACATTACTACATGATGTGTGTAATCTTAATTGAATGTGTGTGTGTGTGTGTGTATATATATATATATATATATATTTGTGTGATTTTCTAATTATTTGTATTTTGAACAATTTAAAAAGTTCCATAAAATTAAAACTAGGGATAATACCCCAACTTTGGTCGGATTTGCTGTTGCGATACTAAACTTTCATGAGGACCTATTACCTCCCTAGACTACTTAATACCGTATTTTTTACCCGCTGAACTATTTAATAGTGTATTTTAAAGGTATATATGTGTCCACGTGGACACATTACTATTTCTAATTTTGCATTATTTTTTATGTCCACGTGGGCAAATATATATGTTTAAAATACGGTATTAAATAGTCTAGGGAGGTAATAGGTATCCTCATGAAAGTATAGTATCGGAACAGCAAATCCAACCAAAGTTGAGGTATTTTTCGTATCCTTATCCCTTAAAACTACAACTTGCAAATTTTATGTGTAAATGTAGATGGTTTATCTAATTTTACCATTGTTGACCGTCTTTTCGTTTTAAAGGTAGATGGATTTTTTTTTAATTGAAATTGACATTTTGTGAGTGATCAATTTATTAAGATGACAAATATTTATCCTGAAATAATTCAAGTGAAAAAATAGCAACATATGACAACAAAAATGTTCTTCTCATAGCTAGTTAGAAGGCCATAAAAAATAATATTATCCGACAATTATCAACCTTGACCCAATTACATAATAATTCAAGAATATAATTGGAAAGAAGCTTTTTATAGAGTTTTAATCCAAACACAAGATGAGGTGAGAAACAATGAACCAAACATTTGATAAAAATAAACCATGCACTACTAAACCCTGCATTACTATTCCCTACGTTATTAATATTTGTACCAAATGACCCCTAAGATATTTTTTTCTTTTTTTCTTTTATCTTGGAGTTCATCAACTGTTATAGTTCTTTTTTGAAAAACAATTTGAAACACATAAATATGGTTCAAGATATCATTCTTATTTTAATTTTTTTTTCCACAAAGTTGTGTGATGTCAAACACTTTAGCCCTAGATATACATGAACTATGATTTTGTAATCGTTACTACTTTTGGCTAGATAAAGAGCCATGTCAACGAACCATTTTTTAAAGGAAAAAAGCAAAGAGTAAAAAATGAGAAATCTCTACCTTGAAGGTTGATTCCGGAGGAATCCTTGATTAGAAAGGCTCCGGAGTAGTGTAGAACTTGATGAACAATGCAAAAAATAGACAAGAAAAATATGTATATATTGAAACTTTGTTTTGTAACTTGTGGAACAATTGTTAAGTAGATGATGTCGTGTGTCCTTTCAATCGTGAAGGTATGGTTCCTTTTTTAGGGGTGAATCCTCAGGGTTTTAATGCCCAACAAATGATTACCTCTTAATTTACATTGAATGAGCAATTTAAATGACATTTAGTTGTAACGGAGTAACGACTGATGTTGTCCGTTGACTCTTCCTTCGAGTGCTTGAATCCTTTGTCCAGATTTATTCATTCGGGGTAGTGTTCCTTGTTCTTTCGGTATTTAGCTACTTCATACTTGTCAGGACTCAAAAATGGATGTGATGGCACTCGTCGTATCCTACCAAGACAAGTCAGCCTAAAATCCAATCATTTCGATAAAATGCGGAAATAAAGCAAAGTTCAATAACAATTACTATTACGAAAACAAGTCAACTTAATTCATTTCCCAAAACCTGGTTGTCACAGGCACAAGCCTCTAATGTAAATACTTGAATTGAAATAAAAATACACAAGTCTCGAATGACGTTGTCTTTCAAGTAAAAACAAAATCATAAACAGGAGTAAGAAGGTTCGCTGAGATGATAAACAGCTACCTCTCAGATCTCCACAGAAAGCCTCGAAAACGAAGAGAATGGAAGGAATCACGAAGATCCGGGCTCGTAACCTACAAAAGATTGTAGAAGCAAGGGGTGAGTACTAAACCACACGGTACTCAACAAGCAAACCTCTAAACACAAGCTAAGGGAACAGAATACGGGTACTCCTTACACCCCATCCTAACCTCCATAACTACAACCTGCATAAAACCAGCTCAATCTAACAATTCACAGTTTACAAAGCATACAGCTCAACAACAACACTCTAACAAAATATATATTCTCAATAACAACTCAATATTCATCAATAACAAGCTTCACAGAAAGGCACTCACAAGATCAACAACACACAAGATCAAGTTCATCAATAATTAAAAAAAATGTGCAATGCAATGTCATGCATAGTGATGCAAGTCTGACCTAATGATACACACCCACTGTCTCACAGTCGGGGACCCAATGGGGGACATATCTGTCCATGCATCCATCGCGGTGCGCGATACGTCCCTCAAAATATAATATCTATCGCGGCGCGCGACACGTCCCTCGAAATATAGTATCCATCGCGGCGCACGATAGGTCCCTTGAAACGATACATCCTCTTTAATTTTTTATTCTTTCTCAATGCACATAACACTTGTCACAACCATGTCTCAGAACAATGCAAATGACATGTTCACACAAATAATGAGGAGATGACCATTTTCATAACATTGCACAAATCACAACAACACAATCATCATACAACTTCAACAATGATTCAACAAGTCTTTCAAACAATTCTCAACACATCACACAAACAATTGATCACATTACTCCCAAACATATACCACAAGGAAATACACGAATTCCATATGCTTAACAAGGGTTTAGAAATTCACTTGCCTCAAATAACCGAACAATCACTCTGAGACTTGAGTCTTCCCTTTACGTTGAGCTTCCAAATCAATGCAATCTATTCAAGTACATATTCACAATAAGATTTCGAAGCTAACAACACTCACATTACTATAGGTTTAGCCTAGACCCAAAAACTCGCCCAAATTCATAATCAAGTTTCAAGCCTAGGGTTAAGCTTCAACTTCTCCAATATCACAAGTCTAATGACATTTATACAATTCGGTAACCCAATTGTTAATTTATAATATGATACTTAAAATAAGAACAACTAACTATGAAATCTAACCGGTCACGCAAATTCATGGCAGAACCATGAAAAACTCACAAATCCCAATAAATTATCCATTCCTGACAATGATTGAATAATGCCATTAATAACAATCACACCCACTATATTTTCACTTCAAATTTCCCCTCAACAATGTACTGACAACTCTTCAATTCTCACCCTTTTGATTTATTTATTTAATTTATGTTTTCAATCCAATTAACAAAACTATATTACATGCTCCATTCCATTTCAATCCCAATATAGAATATCAAAACCTAAATTGTAATGTAACAATAAGAAAGAAAATAAGAGACAAATCTGGGATCTGTAGTTTACGAAAAAAATAATTCACAAACCTACTAGTCTGCATCCAAATTTTCTAATGTATATTGGATCATAACTCCATGCAATCATTGCCCGTGATTAGATTTTTACAGCAACCAAATAATTATAAAATAACTAATAATCCTAAAGTAGATAACTCAATTAATTTCATGACCTTAAATCAATTCCTCTTTCTCTTTCTACCCATCATATACTAACATTCCTACATATCTATTTATAATATTGAGTGCATGCAGGAAATAAATCAACAATTTTCCATTTATGAGAATCACATACCTGCACTCGTTCGTTGACGCCGCCACAGGTCAGTTTTCTTTCCGCTACTCTTTATTTTCTTTTCTAAATTACTTACGCATTAAAAGTAACATTTCTATTCACCTATTTTAATATTTCAGATTTAGTCCATTATTTTTATAATAATAAACAAATTACTCGCAACTTAATTAACTATAGATAAATGACTATTCAAAATTATCAAAAATGACCTTTCGGGTTCGGGTCATTACAATACTTATCCCTCCATGTTCCTGCAATTAACTTGACCATCTTGCCTATTTTTTCCCTACACTTCACTGAAGCATGATGAATATTCTTGATATGATACAGTTCAAAACAGAACAAATCCTATTGCTCTTCAATTTCATAATATCACAAATTGTAGATGAACAAACTCTTCATGCCAGATCTAGCATTTAAATAGCCTGTATATTCATCATGTAAACATATATCTAATACAATTTTAATTATCGGAGACTCTGCTCTCATATTGTTAATGCTATTTCATACATGACTACTTCAAAGATTTAAAGAATCATCAATTTTTTCTATGCTACATCTAACCTGGATCACAGTCAGGGCTAAACTTTGAGGTATATATATGCAACTGAAACTTCCTAAGGATGACTGAACTAACAATACCATACTAGGATTTGAAATGATTCAGATCGATTATCATTACAGTGATATCATCTGAATTACCCCTTGACACAGCAAGGTTTCCAAGTTCTCTACAAGCAGACATAAGAGCATTGGAATGTTGCTTCATCTTCAAACCACTCATGTTTTCTTGATTTGGGCAATAAATTTTCATACTCCTCTTTGTTTGGTTCACCGTTGAAACTCGCCTTGCCTTTGCCGGAGGACCATCATTTTTGTTGTCAAATTCATCTTCACTTGTCATCCAGTTGTTGATTGTTTTCTTACAGCATGGAGAATGACTTTTCACTCTATTTGACTTGATTAGGGAAACTCGTCGTAACTTTGGTGAAGGACTTTTACTTACACAATCAATTTTGTCTTTCTTCCTTTTCATTTGAAGTAGCCACTTGCATGCTCATTTCCCTCAGACATGACTGCATTATGAGATCGATGGCTTCCTGATTTCCCACCTAAACAACAACTTACATCAGAATCATTAAACAAAATGAGTTGGTCTCATCAAAAGCTACACGAGAAGTTTTCGTTATCTAACCTGATCCCAAATACCATCAGAAGCTAAAACAAGGTATTCCATATCCGGTGTCAAACTGAGTGTCTTGGTGTCAGGTTCAGCTGGTACCCAATCCTTCAAATGAGCATCTCCAATGCTTCGAGACACAGTAAGAACACCATGTACCCTCCAACCTCCTTTGTGAAGTTCTACATATCCTCCCTGCATCACAAAATTGAAGTTACATACACAATCAAGAGAGACGAGAGATGTATCTTTGATCTCTTTTTGAATTCAAGTAATGCTACCTTATCCTCTATTCTTTTCCTCTCATCCTCCCTTTCAGCTCTATGATCTCTTGTGAGGGCTTCGGCGACTCCATTTCTACATAGAACAGCTCTACAGTCTCCCTTATTTGAAATTATAATCTCCTTTCCTTCAATTAAAGCTGTCACATATCAAGCACCACTGCCTACACCCTGTTATAAATCTCAGTAAGCATGTACATTGTTAAATGAACAACAACTATGCCTCAAAATCCCAACCAGATTGAGTAATTCTTTATTTGGGCTTAGGGCGACAACGTGAGCAAGTCATAATGCAGGTGGACAAAATGGAACAAAACTTTCGTTCATAGAAATTTAATAGATTCCAAATAAGTATTTTTTCCTCCAAGAGAAGTAATTGCTTATTCAGATTGTTCAAACCAGGGGCGGAGCTAAGTGGTGGTTCGGACGAACCCAGTAGCTTTTCCATAGATTCTGTATTTGTTTTAGCTAGAAAATTAAATAAATATATATGTATATCAACTTGTGAATACTTAGACAAAACTAATTGACAGCTAAGTAGTAAGGAATACACTTTCCATGTTAAAGTTGTGGGTTTGAACCCCACTATCAACAAAAGTTAAAGGAAGCTATTGCAAACTGTTCAAACTGTTTTGGTAGTTGGTACTATTGTATCTACTTAAGTTAGAAAAGCTGAAAAAGTAAAAGAAAAAGCTAGAATTTGCAAGGATTTTTGAATATAGAAGTTGCGGAAAGAATCTGAATTGTGGTTACCTGTTTCAAGAATTGGTGATCAGTTTTGATATAAGCAGCTTTTCCATGAAATCTAGCATCATTTTCTTTACTTTCTCTTACAAAATTTATTATTTTCTCTTGCTTAAACAGAAATGGGTATTAAGTCAGTATGATAATATTTTAGAAAAGAGAAATAGTAAATTTTGTTGGAGAAACTAGAGAAAATGGTATTATATTTTATGTAGTTCTTTCTTTGAAGCTAACAAAAAAAAGACAATAATGGTAAATTTTGTAATCCACGTAGGGTCAATAGTAAAATTTAACACTTTAAAAAAAAAATATGTTAGGTTTAGGGTAAAGTATCAAATGAACACTTTTGTCATACATTAAAGACCATTTCAATCAAATAAACTATATCAAGGACCAAAATGAGCATTTTTGTTATAAATAAAAACTATTTCAATTAAATGAAATACATTAAGGACAAAAATAAAACATTACTCATACATTAAGGACCATAATGTCACTCCTACGAGTATTTCAGTTTCATAAATTAGGAAAGTGACGTTACACGAAAAAGACAAAACAAAAAGATGCATAAGGTTAGGAAAGTGAAGGTTGGAGAAAATAGTCCAATGTAAAACCCCACATATTAGTTCATTACCAATTATGTGTTTATATGGGAGTCCTATTACGTACCTTTGTGAGTTATATTAAAGTGAAATTAATTTCATCTTAAAACATCATGATTAGTCATGTCTTATGATAAAATACACACTTGACACACATATTTCATGAGAAAATGATCAAAATTATATTTCACTTGATGATTGAAATATTTCTTAAAATATAATAAAATGTGTTCATTTTTATCCTTATTTTAAATCTAATAGATTTATCAAAAATAAAGTATTAATTACACTTAACTGCATCTTACATAAATAACAAAATTCACCATCATTATAATTTTTTTGTTAACTCCAAAGAAAAACTCTATAAAATCTAACATTATTGTCTTTATTTTTTTCTTTCTTAAAATTATTTTTCCTCATAAACATATAAAAAAATTTAATCTTGCTGTAAGTTTTTATTACTTTTGTCAGGGGAGTTGTTTCTTAGTAATTTGGGTTGCAAAAATGTATTGCTCTATCTACTATAAAAGTTGAGCTTATTGCTCCCGCTGAAACTTGTAAAGAGTTTTTTTGGATGAAGAGATTCTCTGAGGGATTTGGTTGTGCTTGGGAAAGATCTATGCTTTACTGGCGATAGTCAAATTGCTTTTCATCTTGATAAGAATTATGCATTTCATTATCAATCTAACACATATTGATGTGAAATATCATTGGATTTGAGATGTGATGTGGGATCCTCATAAGACTTGAACTTATGAAGATTCATACGGATGATAATGATTTTGATATGATAACCAAAGCTTTGTCAAGAGGGGGAAGTTTGAAGAGTGTTGCATGATCACCAAAATTATAGTCCTCATTGTCAAGAGGGGGAGAATTAATGAATTTTGGTCTTTATCCATTCATATATGGATAAATAAAAGTCCAATTTGGACTAGCACACTCTTTCTCATAAGCCCAATATCATGGATCTTATGTAAAACCTCTTTAAGTCTTATTTCATATACACACGAGTAAAATTTTCAGTAGCCATATAAAGATAAATAGAGAGATCGAAAGTGTAGCTTTTTGCATAGAATTTTCAGCCATAACAATCAACTTCAAATTGTGATTCTGGCTTTGTTGCTTGACCAATTGAGCTAATTGTTATATAATTTGTTTTTATCATCTTACTCTTTGATTGAGAGCTGACATAAGTGAATTTGCAGTTCCGCAACTTTAGATTTCAGCTCGTGAACAATAGTTGCATTTTAGAAATTTTGCTTTTTTTCTTCTTTAGTTTTTGATTCTATCTTTTATCTATTTTTACTCATTGTTTGACACCTTTTGATTTTCATTTTGGAGAACACTATTGTAACTTTAGTTGATTAGAGTGGAGCTTTGTCCCATAATTTACTTTTTACACTACAATGCTTTTTCATGTAAATTTGATGTCTCGTGTGATTGATTTATTTTATCATGATGTATTTAATTGTGTTGTTAATTAGCTGCTGCCCAGACCTATTTAAGCTTGTATTTGAGGTCTCCTCTTAGTTTAAATAGACTGAAAACAATTGAACTTAAATATTCTTTCGATATTACCCTATGGTACACTTTGTTAGCGTTTGTTTTTTCCAACGTTGATATGAGTCAGTTCCAACTATAGGGAAAGATACAAAAAAAGAAAGAAAAAAAGGAACATGACTAAAATATTTTAATTGCATAATGGGATGATATATAATGCCATGAAACTTCATGTACGTGCACAATATAAACTTTAATTCATAGTGTAATAGATTATTATAAAAAAAGAAAAGAAAACATTAAACCAACACAATAACACCTAATAATTTATTTAATGCACATATATAATGTATGCACACTTTAGTTACAATTCCTAAAAAGATGTATATATATAGAGAGAGAGAGCGCACATGACTCATTATTCAATAAAAAGATTTGCTGGACATCAGTTTGGCAACTTCAAATTTACGGTGCATCGACTTAATGAAAGCTTCCGCTTCAGCATTTATGTCTTCTGCTTTGTCTTCGTTAATGCTATAATCCCATGCTGACTTCTCTTCTTCCCTCTCTCTAAATGCCTCGAATCCACGAGACGTATAACGAATACTAGGATATGGAGGAACATCTATCATTTTACGTATTTTCGGATCCTCATAAGTTATTTTCTTTGAAAATGAAAACTCTTTTGCCTGTTGATTCTTCATGACCAATATGCTCTGAGGTTATGTGCTATGTTTTTTTAAAAAAAAAATTAATCTGTTAACAACTGCTATATTATGTGTTATTTGCCATTATGTATTTATAGTTTTGTTTCCTTGTATTACACGAGAGAATCTGATACCTTTGTTTTTCCAAGCTTTGAACTAGAGAAAAAGTCCAATAATCTGCCTAATTAATGTTTGGTGCAAAATGCCTTTTCAACCTCACACCTTTGACCCCTTTTATCTTCTTTCTAGAGCAAGCATATGCTCATGTGTAAATATTGACTAGTAATACGAAAAGTCATGTTACGTATAATTAGGAGTGACAAACGAGTGAGGCGAGTAGAAAATGAGTCAAATAAAAATAAATAAAGTATTCGACTCATATTTAAATGGGTAAAAACAAGTTATCTAATGAATTATATGGATAAATATGGATACTCATACTATAATAAAAATCTTATTAAAAGTTTTAAAACAAATCTTTTTAAAGTTTTTTATCTCCCCCCCCCCCCCACCAGCCCCCTATCCCTATAACCAAAAATGTAAAAAAAAAATAATGGTTTGTTTTTTTATTAAAAAAAAAATTAGAAAGTTTTTTTTTATCACCCAATCCCTCAACCAGCTCCCATCCCCCTACTAGCGCCCCTATATTCCAAAAAAATATTAAAATTTTCTTTTACTCCCCCCTACCCCTACCCCCAATGCCCCTACCCCCTACACCCCATCCACAAATTGTTATTTTTTTATAAAAAATTTAAAGAAGTCTTTTCTACGACCCGCACCCCCTACCAGCCCCCCGCCTCCACACCCCATCCTAAAAAAAAAAAATTGTGTTAAAAAAATTTCTTCACTGGACCCCATACCACACCCCGCCCCCCAGCCCAATCCCAAAAATAATTAACAAAATTTTAAATTTTTTATTATTAAAATTTTTAAAAAAAAAATCCTCACCCCACCCCCTACCAGGACCCCCACCCCACACCCCAATCCCAAAAAAAGAATTAACAAAATTTTAAATTTTTCAAAAAAAAATCTTTACCCCAGCCCCCCACGCCCCCCTATTACAAAAAAAATGATTTTTTTAATAGAATTTTTTTTTTAAAGAGAGCCTTTTTACCACTCCACCCCTTTTTTTTTTCTTTTTAATGAATGAACATTTTTTACCTATTTTTTTTATTTAACTATCAATTTTTAAATGAGTGATATGAGTATTATTCGTTTTTATCCATTTTTAAATGAATTGAATATTCAACCTATTTTAAATGGATAAATATGAGTGAATATTCATATAAATTACTCATTTTATCACCCCTACATATAACCATTATTATTGGTTATCATTCTCAATTGATTGGCAAAGTATAAGCGCACCCAAACCTGTTACATTCCAGAAGATGCACGCACCTCCATAGGATTATAGTAGAATTTCTCTAAATTAATACTCATCAGTAAATTAATAAAAATTCTCTATGATAATATTTTTATTTGATCCCAACTTGGGAGAGTTGGAGAAAATTACAGATTTCAATAAGATAGTATATTTTGGGAAGACCACCTATAAAAATATATGCTCCCATTTATATAGTAAAAATATCTAATACAATTTAGTAAATTATGATTCTAGTGTTTTTTTTGTTAAAATTTTAATCTAGTTAAAGCTTATATTTAACCTTTCTGGTGTTGTCTTCTCGAACTACACCAAAAAATTGTGAAGATTTTTAGACACGATAATCCGTAACTAGTTTCATGGTATTGTATCATCTTCAACTTTATTATCAACATTGTTTTCTCCGATGATATTCATAACTACTTCTAAGCTCTGCACCTCTGAACATATATCATTTTCAACTGGATAATCAAACAGGTTATTGACATTCATTTTATTGCGATAATCGAGATTATAAATTATAACCTTAAAATCATGAATGTTATTTTCACAAAGGCTTCATACCCCAAACAAAGAGCAGGTTAATTAAAAAATTAATCTCTCCGACTGGGTTCTTAGAGGCCCATTTATTATGGATGCTAATGATTAAAGAGCGGGTTAAGTTTATAAATGATCCTCCGTTAAATTTGATACTTTTGAGACTCAATTATAACATTTTTCTCAAAAAGCCACTCAACTTTGGTTTTAACTACAAAGTCACTCAATTATAGACGCATTTCTCAGAAAATCACTTAATTTTGATTTTTAACTCAAAAGTCACTCAACTATGAATATTTTACTTATAAAGTCACTCAATCGATTTAATTATTTTTTTCATTAAAATTTACTAACATCAAATATTTACTTAAAATCAAAATATTAAAAACTAAATAAATATCCATTTAAATTATTTAATGACCTACCCACTTTATCGACCCAATAAAAATATAATATTGACCCTTTTATTTTTCCTTTATTCCCCTAAATTATTCTCTCTTGTCCCATTCTTTCTCTTCTTCCTTTTTTTAACTAAATCGGACAAATCCATTTTATTGAAAAAAAATTATATAAAAAATTAACTTGAGTCCAAAAGTAGCTCAAGTCCAATCTTACAAAACATAGATGAAACTAAAAACAACCAAAAAAGAAGAGAAGTGGACAATTTATTTTTAAGCGTGAATTTTGGCTGCCCTCAGTTGCTTTATTTTGGGCTTGTGGTTTTGAAGGAAGGGGTAATGGTAGACCCCCAAAAGATTGAGGCAATTAAGAATTGGGTCTGACCTAACTATGTGACAGCAGTTAGGAATTTTATGGATCTTGCTAGCTAATAACGCAAGTTTAAGAAAAATTTTGTTTCTATTGCAACGCATTTGACCAGGCTAACTCAAAAAGAGGTACCATTCAAGTGGTCAGAGAAGTGTGAAGAGAGTTTTCAAAAGTTCAAGAACCTTTTGACTACAATGCTTATCCTGTTATTGTCGGTAGAAGATAATTAGGATTTCATTATTTATTGTGATGATTCACATTCGAGCTTGGGTGTTGTGTTGATGCAGGACATGAAATAGATAACTTAGGGTCCATGAGAGGAACTATCCAACCCATGATTTAGAGTTGGCATCGGTAGTGTTTGTTCTCAATATCTGGTGACATTATCTTTATGAAGCTAAGTGTGAGGTACTCACTGATCATCACAATCTACAACATGTGTTCACTCAAAAAGATTTAAATCTGAAATAGAAGAGATGAATGGAATTGCTCAGGAATTATTATGTGATCATTTAGTATCATCCAAGGAAGGCCAACGTGATAGCAAACACACTAAGCCAGAAAATGATTAGCATGGACACTTTGGCTTGCTTGGAAGTGTCTAAGTGACCCTTGGCCAGAAAAATTCAAGTTTTGGAGTCTAAGTTCATGCGGTTGGGAATTTTTGAGAAGGGTGGGGTGTTAGCCAATATTGAGGTTAATCTCACATTTATGGAGAAAATTAAGGCTAAGCAATTTGAGGATGGTGATTTGAATAAGCTCAGAAATAAGGTGGTGTATGGGAGACCCAAGATGTCACTCTCGATCCAGGAGGTGTACTTAGTTTTAGAGGAAGGGTTTATGTTCCTTGAGTTGGTAACTTGATCCAAAGTGTGTTGGCAGAGTCTCATAGTTCGTGGTACTCTATTCATCCGGATGTGACTAAGATGTACGCTTTACCGGTGGCTTGGGATGAAGAAGGACATTACTGGGTACGTTTCCAAGTTTCAGAACTTCAGTAGGTGAAGTATAAACATCAAAGGCATACACGTTTACTTCAGAAAATGTCTATTCTTGAGTGGAAGTGGAAATTGATAGTCATGAATTTCGTAGTGGGACTACCTAAGACTTCAAGAAAGTATGACTCAATTTAGGTAGGTTGACTAAATCAGCCCACTTTATTTCGGTCAGAGTGTCACGACCCAAAGTACACCCTAGACGTGACATGGCGTATAAGACTCCGAGAGGCCCTACACAAGCCACTTAGGATACATCATACAAGATAATAGAAAACCAAAAGAGGTTAAACTACATTTTTGAATCTTAAAGAATTTTAGCGGAAGTCTAACATAAGTCTCAAAGTCATCTATTACATCATATAGAAGTGACACTACAACAAATTTGATTGTTAGTGCCAAATAATTTTGTCACTAGAAACTCACATTTCGTCAGAAAACAACTTTTGCGACGAAAAATAATTCGGCAACCATTCGTCCCTAAAGCATGGGTCACTAAATGTATACAGAGACAACTTAGTGTTTCGTCACTAAATATAAATATATTAACTACAAAAATATTTTTGTCCCTAAATTCTTCATATTTATGACAAACTTCTTCATCATAAAAATTATTAAAATTTGTAGGTAATGATATTTTGTTTGTCACTAAAAAGGTTATTAAGGCCGACGAAAAGGTTGTGTCACTAACTATTTAGTTTTATCAGTGATGATGCAATTTGTTTCTAATGTTTATATATTTTGTAGTCAAGCAAATATTATTCCATCACTAAAAACTACTTTTTACTTACAAATTCTTTCCCTGTCCCTAAAGGTAAAAATTAGTGACATGTTTATTTACAAATAATTTTGTAGTTGAAACAATCATGTCGTCACTAAAAATAATTCTTTTAACGACAAAATAAAATTGTCACTACAAAATATTATAAATAGCAACAATCACAATTGTCATAAATACAAAGTTAATTTGTAGGTAATAAGTAAGCTATTTTTGGGACGAAGATTATTCTTATCATTAAATGTCATACTTTTATGATGAAAATGCTATCGTTTTAAAAACAATAATGTAATCGTCACTAAAAGTTGAGCTTTCGAAGATAAAATGTTTTGTCCCTAATGGCAGTTAAAATGGTAGCAATACTATTTACAATTTGGATTAAGCAAGATCTCCGTAAATATAAAAATTTATTACAAAAATTAAAATTATTAAATAATACAAATATCTTAAACTTCATAGACTGAAGTAGTTTTTTTTAATAATCGGCATCACTATACAAATTAAAATTAACAACATACTAAAAAGAAGCAAGATAATATCAAAAAATTTAATATCTCAACACCCTTAAGGAAAAAAAAATATTAAGTAAAAATTATCCAACTTGTAAGTCCAACTAAGATGTACTAAATATTAACAAAACTAATAGAGGTTGCTTCTCAAAATACCATTGCAAAAGCACTTCTCTAGCAACTAGTCTTGATTTCCACATTCCACAACCTGTCTAAAAGAAAGAAATAAAAAAAATGATTTTATACTTTATGATATCATGATATATAACAATATATCAAAGTGTGATCCCACAAATGGAATATGAGGATAGAATGTACATAGACCTTACCACTACCCTTGTAGCTTAAAGAAGTTTGTTTTCAATAGACCTTCGACTCAAAAGAAATGTAACCAACACAAAAAAGTAAGAAAGAAAAAGTGACAACAAGAGTCATCATGTCTCTTTCTAAACACCCAAGAAAATGAAAACATCATTCCTTAAGCTGCAGTTATCCCTCATAAACACCATCTCAATCTATCACAAAACTATTCACCTCACACTAGAAACTTTAAAAGAGAAAAATACAATTAGAGTGAAGATACTAACCTTGAGTGCAATAGATGCTGATGCTGATGCTGCTAACTCAAGGCTTGCAGGAGTATTAGATACTTCATAAAAGTAAGATAGACTCTCTGCTTACAAAGACTCAACAACTACAAAATATAATGCACTAAATTTTATTCCCACAAGAAAAGCAGTTCTCAACAAATTTACAAAGATTACAAATCCCCAAGTGATATGAATAGTTGAAAACCTCACTGTTAGTTGGACTTACAATAGAGAAAACATCTAGATTTCGGTCTTGTTACAAAAGCAACAATTGAAGAGGATATTTTAATTAAGGAAGATACATCTAAGTGCATGACAACATGTGCTAACAAAAGAACTCTGCTTTTGCTACTCTACTCCTTCTGTTGATTAAGAAGATCCAATTTATAGAGAAGAAAAAACACAAAGGTGAAATAAAAAGTCTTTTCAAGTTGAACACATTGAAAACTTCAAATGCTTCAAGAATTATGAACAAAACTCATCATCATAAATACTAACAAAATAAGGGTTCAACAATAAAGGCTGGAATAAATCATAGTATATCATATATTGATATCATTTGTACTTGTTGCTAGTTTTTCTCCTGATAAAAATATAAATTACTTGCTATCTTTCAAATTTTTGTTTTGGTTCTGTTATATCGGTTTTGATCACCTTCAAAAGTGGCAATTCCATGACTTCATAAAAATTGTGTCCACCCACTCCGTGTAGCTCTCATGCAGCCTTTGGAAAAATTATTTTTGTTGTTCTCTCTGTAAAAATTACCATTGTTCTTCTCTCTGTTTTCATGCAACCTATCACCAATCAATCTGTACAAACCTTGTACAATGCAGATTCAAATGGTTGAAATAGTTGATGCATTCAACTAAAAAGGAACACCAAAAATGAGTAAAATAAAGCTCTTTTTACCTTATGAATGTATCCAAGAAATGAGTAAAATAAACCTTATGGAAGTATCAAACAAATAAACCATTTTCTAAATGGCTAACTAGAAGCTAAACTCCTAGCACACTCCACCGAACTCTTAATATTCACACTACACACACTATTCAAAGTATATCAAATTGTGATAGGCATTAAATCTAAAATTGCTAAAAAGGTGGGCATATGTTAGATCGTTGTCGTCAGACAAGCTACAACACAATACAATAAAAGAGGTACATGTTTTAAGATGTAGGAAGGGGTTTCTATTCCTTTTTGTATTAATGCTAGATAGATTATCGAATAAAGACACATGCTCATCAGAGTACCTAACAACAATTAATACTAACAAACAAACCTTGGGGATACTCCAGTATCTATTAGATAGACTAAGAGATAAATGAACCAACTGGCTGAAAAGTTACGTCACTGAGGATGTGCCCAACACCACCTTCCAATCGGTTATGTCAAAGATTCAACATCCTTTCGAAACCCCTTGCCAGCAAAAGCAAGGGGTTTGCCTTTTGGGTTGAGCTCGTCACACCGGACTTGCCTAGTGCGGGTTACCTCTCCGGTGTGATTTGCAAGCTATTGCATAGGAGCGGACATTTTAACCTGTGCACACCCAAAGAATAGCGGCTGCGGGTTTCCTTTTTCATAAGAAAAATGATTAACCATAATGCTATAGAAGTTATGACACTGCTTCAATGAATGGTAAATGAGCAATCCAACAGATGAGGTTTCAGATGCAAAATTACATTGATTTAACCACATAATATTCTGTTAAGAAATTTTAACCAGACAACAACAACCAACAAAAAATGTAATGAACACATACACCATATATTCAACATTCTCACGTCGTGTGTCAACATGAAATTTACATTTTGAAAGCATACACAAGTAGTGATGTTAACCACATTTTGTTCAAGATTGATGATTGCACAATACACAATATATACACTACATATAGCATAACCAAGAAACACACAAGTGAACAAATAACTGCTTATAATATCTTCCTATACTGGTAATGATTTGATGCAGAAAAAAACCTAGACTGCATCCCAAAGCCTTATCTCTGACTAAAATACTTGGGATCAAGAAATCAGCCCTACTAGTAAACCCATCTCCCATCTCTCAAAAAAGAAAAAAAAATTCACAAAATCATCTCTCGACATGCTAATATCATCCACTCCCAAAGAAAAAAGAAAATAAATTCGAAAGTTCATCTAAGATTGTCTAAAACCACAAAAGGTTTTCATGAAATAAAGCTTACAACTTTTACTATCCATATAATCATCTAATTTTAAAAATAAAGCATCTAAGGAAACAAAAAGAGGAATGGATTTTCAAAAAATTGAAAAAGAAAGATGTAAAAAAATATACCTGGGTTTTGGGCTGAAGCAATGTAGAAAGAACCCATGATTTATAGCAAGAAGAGGAAAAAGTAACCCTTCGATCCAAAACAACATCCTTTTACATATGTGCAATTGAAGAGCTTGATATGAGGAACCAAAACCATTACATAGATACAGTGATATAAATAAAACTATAGTAGACTTAGCTTACAATTTGAACCCCTAATTTTTGTTGAAGGAGAGGCCAAAACTCGTTCGGATCTTCCAATTCAAAGCTTGGTTGAGTGTATGAAGCAAGAGTGTATCAAGAGGAGAAAACCTAGAGGTTAAGAAATGAAACAAGAGGAAGGATTTGGGGGAATATGAACAGAAAACGAGGGAAACTTTGCCTCTTGTTTTTCACTGAAAAGAATTATTTTAGCCATAATTAATAAAGTAAGTTGTTGAAATAATTATTATTTTACAAACAATAAGTTATTACTAATCTATATATATATATACTATATATGGGACCCCGTGCTAGCACGGGGCCCAATATATGTTACTATTTCTGTTTCAATTTATATGGTACATATGAAATTTGAAGTTAATCAATTTTTTAGTATGTTTTATATATTTTAAGTTGCTAATTATTTTTATTTAGAGTATGTTTTACGTAAATATATTATAAATCACAATAATTAACAAGTTAATATAAAAAGAAACTTATAAAAAATTCATTAACTTTTGAAATTTCATTTGTATCATATAAATCAGGACAAAGCGAGCAATATATATGAAAATTACATAAAACGTACTATAACTCACAATAATTAGCAACTTAAAATATCAATATATCTATATTTCTCCCAATTTATGTGGTATAGATGAAATTTTGAAAGTTAACAAAAACTTTTTATGTGTTTTCAAATATTTTAAGCTATTAATTATTATGATTTATAATACTTTTTACATAAAAATTTTATTTATATAAAGTATAAAAGAAAAAAATTTAAAAATGAAAACATAAATGTCAGCACGAGTCCAATCTATGTTAATTTCTATGTTTTAATTATTGTAATACCGATTGAATTTGGAGAGCCAACTAAATTTTTTTAAAGGATTTTTTTTATAAATTTTAAGTTGTTAATTATTATAATTTATAATATTTTATTTATTTTAAACCAATATATGTTTCTCCCTGTCTCAATTACATGACACATATGGAATTTGGAGAGTCAACTAAAATTTTAAAATATGTTTGTTGTTAATTATTATACCTTATAGTACTATTACGTCATTTTCAAATAAAATATGTAATTTTTTTATTTCAATTTATGTGTCATTGATATAATTTTACATATATTAAGTAATAAAGAATTAATGTCTAAATTATGTGACACCTATGAATTTTGGAGTATAAATCAAATTAGTTATATGATTTTTAAAAAATAAAGCGGTTAATTATTACAATTTATAATACTTTTTATATATTTTTTAAATGACATATATATATATATAAAGCTGAATATAGACAATATGATGTGGCACCTCTCTATGGCCAGCATTTCTATTCATCTTTTTTTGACATTTTATCTTTATTTTGTATTTTTTATTTGTATTGTAAAAAAAAAAATTGAAAGTATTATGTCATACCTAATTAATTATGCCCTTTATAACATCCATTACACTTATATAGATTTAAGTAAATGGAAATGGAAGATGAAAAGATAAAAACTATTCACTTTTCATAACTGTTTATAATTATTTAGCTTATAAAATAAAATAAAATAGTTGAGCATTTGTAACAAATAAGAACAAATTTCTTCACTTTGGCTCTTCTTCTTCTGACGATGATGATGAATATATGGTATCAACTTATGTCGCTAAGATGTCCATCAAATTTTTAGGTCATGTGACTTTTTTAACAAAAGAGAAAGAGAGAATATCTCATGACTCTTATGAAGACATTGATGTAAAGAAAAAAATCATGTAACAAAAGTTTCTCTTCAAAATAAAACACTTTTTGAAAAAATGTTTATTCCTCCTACAAGGAGAAAAAATTCATTGTGGTTGAGAAATTTATAAGAAGGCAGATTCGTGTTTCAAAGGGTAAGAAAAATTATTTGGAGAAAAAATCATTCTATTTATGGAATTCGTATCAAATTAGGAGGACAACAAGCAAAAATTATTTTGTGATTTGAAAAGAGAGAAAATTAGATATTATTTCTTTCAACCTCATTATTCTTCTAATTTCTTTCTTCTTTTATTTTGCCTTGATTTTTTGTATCTTTAATTAAAGTTTTTTTTTTCTTATTTATCTTTAATTAAAGTTTATATATATTTTCTGAAAAAATAATTTTAAAAGATGATCATATTTAGTTCCTTTCCTCATCAATGCTATTAATCTCATAATTAGTGTTATTTATATTATTTTCTTAATTAATTTTTTTTCTTTCTTTTAATTATTTATTTGAAGAAATTAGTTATTATAACTTTATAAGAATTACACGTGTATTTTTACATAATTGATTTGTCATTTTTAAATTTTTTGGATCATTCTTCATCTTAAAGTTTCTATCTATATGTAACAATAAAGCTAAAATAGAAAATGTGGGGTGACATTAGCAATAGATATTTATTTATTCTTATCAATGTTTCTGACATTTTTTGTTATTTTTTCCTTCAAATAATTGTTGCCTCGATTTTTAATTTTAGTTTTTTTTAAAAAAAAATTTAAAAGACTGAAAAATTTATATTGAAAATTTATAAAATATAAAAAGTGATTTATTTAACTCCTATCATCATCAATATTATTATTAATTTCTTTTGCTTCTTTCCTTAATCTTCATTTCATCATTAATGTAATTTATATCATTTTCTTAGATATATATATATATATTTGTGATATTTCTTAGAAGTTAGGATTACTATTTATTTAATTTTTAAAAATTTTGAATTCTTTTGTCATACTAAATACAACATGTTTATTATAATTACATTCAATATATTAATCAATATGTTGTACGAATGAAAAGAAAATTATCATTTCACAAAAACAAAGGTTAAAATATAATTTATTATGATTAAGGAAAGATAAAAATATTATTCCAATATCCATAACCATATTTAATACATTAAAAATTAATTGAAAAGCTGTAAATGGAAAAGGAATCACTATTTAAGGAATCATTATTTTTAAATTTTTGGATCATTTCTTCTTCTAAAAGTTTCTATCCATATGTAACAATAAAGTTAAAATAGAAAATGTAGTGACACCATTCTTAGTAATAGATACTTATTTATTCTTATCAATTTTTTCTGACAATTTTGATTATATTTTTCTTTAAAATAATTATTGCCTCGATTTT
>NC_064283.1:33649179-33651337 GCF_019186545.1 Solanum stenotomum
AAATTCGATTATAAAATTAAACATATGCATAAACTTCGACGAAAAAAATTGAAAGTGGAAAGAACCCGTAAATCAAACACATACAAATATGTATGTAGAAAATCCAAGTATCCAAACGAACCGAAAGCTGATACAAATGTCCATCAAATTCCATTAGCAATACCTGCATGCATTAATTAAGCAATGAAGAAAGAAGAATTCATCAGAATTGAGGCAAATAAGAAACAAAATCACGAGTTAAATAAATCCCAAAAATATAATTAGGCAAAAATGTAAGATCGATTGCAATTTCATTGCAGCCCTCTCATTCCTTACCTCACAATATGTGAACTCCAAAATAAGTTATGTGCATTTGTAGAACTTTCAATCCCTTAAGTCATCTACAAAATATATGATGATTGAATGAATTCTTAGAAACCCAACTTGAAAAATTAGGTTAAAGTGAAATAAATTTCTTTAGGAGTTATATTTATTTCATTAATGTAGAGAATTAAAAAAGAATAAAACAAAGAGAGAATAAAAGGGAAGAATGAAGAGTAGAAAAAGAAGAAGATAACAAGATACAGAGAGGGAGAAACTGAGGGAGAAAAGAAGAAAAGTAATTATAAATTGGGAAAAGGAAGGTACACGTGGGTTGTTGTATGGATAGAAAGGACACGTATAATAGACGTGTCTATTTTTGTTAATGTGCCATAATTAATTTTATAGTACTATTTGAAATGCATTTTGTACAAGTTTGTTGTGCGGTGTTCGTCCCAACAAAGTCTCATTTCTAAATAAGGAGAATATATATATATATATATATATATAAAGCTGAATATAAACAATCTGATATGACACCTTTTTATGACCAACATTCCTATTTTTCTTTTACCTCCTTTTTCTTGAATTCTTCATCTTTTTTTTCTATTTTATTTGTATTTTCAAAAGAACTAAAAGTATTTAAATGCAATACCCAATTAATCATGTTTCTTTAAAACTTTCATTACACTAATATACATTTAAGTAATGGAAGATCAAAAGATCAAAAAACTTCCATTACACTAATATAAATTTAAGTAAATGGAAGATGAAAAGATAAAACACTTTTCATTTTTCATAATTGTTTATATTTATTTAGCCTATAAAATAAACATATTTGAGTATTTGTATCCAACAACAATGAAATCACTTACTTTGCCTCTCATTTTTCTTCTAATATTGTGATGATGATGATGATGACACATTTGTAACCAGCAACAATGAAATCATTCAGTTTGTCTCTCATTCTTCTTGTAATATTGTGATGATGATGATGATGACGACAATGATTATACGGATATCAAATTTCAATGTTGAAATGTCCAACAAATTTCTAGGCCTTGGAATTTTTTAAGAAAATAGAAAGAGAATGTATTTCATGATTTTTGTGAAGATATTGGAAGGAGAAATGTTATGTAACAAAAGCTTTTCTTTAAAATGAAAGTCTTTTTGAAAGAATGTTCATACCTCCTATAAGGAGATATATATTGAGAGAGAATTTTTTAATTTGGTTGAAAATTAATAGGAAGAGTGATTAGTGCTTCAAGGGTAAGAAAAATTATTTGGAGAAAATTCAATCTATTTATGGAATTCAAATCAAATTAGAGGAGAATAACTAAAAAAATCTATTTTGTAATTTTAAAAAAATGATAAAATTAGTGCTTATATAATTCCTTTCTTTTAATTGTTTACGTGCCTTTGATTAATATTTATTTTATTTTTTCTTATTTAATTTTAATTATAGTTTTGTTTTGGCATTTTCTCTAATTTTAAAAGAAAAGATGATTATATTTAGTTCATTTCATCATAAATTCTATTAATGTCTTTTACTTTCTTCCCTTTCTCATATTAATGTTATTATATTATTTCCTTAAATTATTTTTTCTTGTTTTTCAATAATTCTTGTGTTATTTATTTTTCCTTCAAATTATAATTTTATATTATTTAATAATGTATTTGTATCTATCTTCCACTATGACATTTTTTAAATATTTTTTTTCCAGCTCAATTGAGTAGATTAAAACTTCGTGCAAAAGGATAGTCCTATCAAGCAACTCTCTACAAAAGCTTGCACCGTATGAGCCCTCCATCATTATTCAGATTTTTTGTGTGTGTGTGTTGGGGGGGGGGGGGGGGG